>NW_010265116.1:66411-102981 GCF_000690775.1 Eurypyga helias | reverse complement strand
GGGGGGCTGATGTTCCCGGATCCTGAGAGTTTACATAGCCACACACAAATATTCTTAGCAAGATTCTCTTAAAAATCAGTGTTTGTGGGAGAGGAGGAAATAACGTTAGTGAAAATTGTCAGTATACACCCAGATGCTTCTTGGGGTGGTTTGTTTCTTCTTGTGAAGAAGGCTTGTCGTGAAGGCTCGTGAGTGCAACACCCGCATTTCGCCAGTGCTAGAAAAATGCACTAACTATAGCAGTGATCTCAGATGTGTTGACTATGGGGTGCTGCAGGTGCTGTCGGACAACACCTTGCTTCACCCTGTTAATGAAGGCTGCCGTCCTTCGGGAGGCTGCATTATTAAATGCTGGTGACATTTCATGGGGGCTTGTTCCGAGTAAGGAAGGAGTAAATAGTCACCATTCCAGAGATAACAAAGCTTTGCAATTAATTTTTTCTTTTAGAAGTGGCAGGTTTTAGGGCAGGTAACATACTAAACTGGTCTTTCATCACTGTAGTGCAGCTGTGTCCCGGCCTCGCCCATTTTATTTATTATAGGAAACATAGGCTGATACGTTTTCTGCCTTCAAGCTTAGAGATAAATCCTTCCTGAAACTGTTACATTCTACCGATGGAATACATAGGGGTGGGGTTTTTGGGAAGGCTTAATATTTTGTATTGAGGCTGTTTTATTTAGTCACTAGAGATGAATTTCTTGATTAAAAATACACAAACCCAAAATTACAGGGAAGAGGAGTGCAAACCCCGGAGTATTGTCTGCCTGTCTGTTTTTTTTGGTTTTGTGGTTTTTTTTTTTTTTGACGAAGGATCGGAATAGTGGCAAACCCTGTGTGTGGGAATGAATGTATTTGCATGGCGAACGTTCACCTTTGGGGCTGGGGTGGCTCCCAGAAGATGATGTCACCTTGCCGCTCATTGGCTGCGCGGCGCCGAGTGCGGGGAAGGCAGAGAAAGATGCCGGCACAAATCTCAGTGGTGGATCTAGGGTGTCCGCGAGCAGTTTTTGATAGCATCTTTGATTAGTATTGAGAATTGACCGCGCGTGGCCATGTGAGGTGCTGGGTCGGTCCTAGGGTGAGGGGATTGAAGAGCTATCAGAGGAATGAGGCGGCTGATCTGCAAGAGGATCTGTGATTGTAAGTTGAAAAATCTGGGTGGAAGGGAAGAGACAGGGAGTGCTGGTTAGACACACTGTGGGAGGATGTGTAGCAGAAAATGCATGCCTGAGTAAAAGAAGGAAAGGGAGAAGCATTTGTCTTTGGTAGAATGGAATGATAGAAATTACATTGTTTCCTTTGGAGAAAATATTCAGAAATGAGCAAAAATATTCAATCTCTGCAAAGATATTTTTCCCTTTGTGGGAATGAACGTGTAGGATTAATTTTCATGTTCAATTTTACAGTGGTTAATTATGAAGGCAAAATAATATTTTATGAGAACTTAACATGTAGAAAATGCTGGTTTATTTCTCACTGTCATTTTATTCCCAGGTCAGAGACAGAGGACCAAGTGAGAAATATTTGGGGGTTTTATACGTTTTGTGAATCTCTATGAAATGTGAAGCAGAATGGTTTATTAGGAAATAAATACACATCCATTCTAATACCTGCATTTTTATTTATTGTGTCCTTTTCTAGACAAAAGCTTTGACGATGAAGAGTCAGTGGATGGAAATAGGCCATCATCAGCTGCTTCAGCCTTCAAGGTTCCGGCACCTAAAAAGCCAGGAAATCCTTCAAACAGTGCAAGAAAGCCAGGATCAGCTGGTGGGCCTAAGGTTGGAGGTAATGTAAAGCTATTCAGATTCTAATCGGTGTTCCCAGAAACCTTGCCAGAGCAAGCACAAAACAGAGAACTTTGGAAGGTGATGTTTAATTCATGACTGCAGTATTTTTGCAGAGCTGAAAGCAGTAAGGGACCCTGTTTTACGTAATTATTCATGTGTAAAGGTGTGTGCATGACTGTCTGTTTTTTGTGAATGTATATTTAGCTTATAAAGGCCTCTCATGTTCTAAATAAAAGTAATATTGGGAGATAGTAATTGTGTTGGTAAAATGAATATATGAGTGCCTCTGATAGAATTCCTGTATCACTTACTGTATGTATTAATATACTGTGAAATTCTGTAGTAGGTCTGTGCAGATGAAATTGTTACCGTACGTCTGCAGTGTTTCACATGGCTGGAAAGGATTAGCCATCAACCATATACCTCAACAGAGGTGTCTGTTACACCTGAATGACTTTCATTATTATTTCTTAAACTGTCAGGAGTATTGTGAGATCGGCTGTGAAATATATGAGAAGGCCAAAACCCTTGCCAGGATTTTTTCCATGGTGGTCTTCAAAGCATTATGATGATGATACTTACTAATTATAATCTTAGAACATGGAAATCCGCATTTTTTTAGGGCGGGGGTAATCTAACAAAAGCAACTGTTTACTGCTATAGAAGTGACAGCTTTTTTTGGTGGCTCGTGCATATACAGAAAAATACACGATTAAGTGGAAATATACCATACTTCAGGTATGGCTTTTTTACAAATAATCCCTTCTTTCAGTAAAAGATTTTTGTAAGAGCAAGTAATTATTTTTTCGTGTTCCCATTCATGTAACATTCCCTTACGTGAACTGCAAAGCAAAGATAAAATTGGAAAGATACGTATGCCATACAATCTGCCTTAAGTATTTCCATCTTAATAAGATATAGCTAATGTTTTGACAACTTACTGTTTTTCTAATGCGATCTGCAGAATTTCTAATAAACTGGAAAGATTCCCATAGGGTGGGATCAACTCATAATTGACAGCAGTATGAATTAGAAGGTACCACCAAAAAAACATCCTACAGGATGAAATTCACTCCTGTTATGTATTATTATTATAATACAAATAAGTAATAATACTATCATTCTTTAACCTGAAACGTGGTGGATTTTGCATACAAGACTAACATACATAGTACCAGAACTGAATCCTCTGGATTCCTGTTTCTTTCAGTATGTGCTTCTTTAAATAATATTTTATTAAATGCTTTAGTTTAAAATTTGTTTTGTATGTAGACTTTCACTTACATGCTTTGCAGTACAAGCATGGAGATAGGATAGCAGAGGAGGGGAAATAAGAACAAAGTATCCTCTTGACTGATTTTCTTTTTTCAGTATAGGTAAAAATACAATATATCTAGAAAATAAAGGAGATGGGGGGAAAAAAAAACCCCAAACAAATTACATTGTTTTTCTTGCTTTTCTTATATTGCTACAGTTAAAAAAAAATTAAAATTAATAAAAGTAGAATAAGAACAAAATTGAAGCATGCCAAAACCAGAAAACTTTGGTCATTCCGTGCTTTATACTGTCTCTTTTCATCTCTGAAAAATACCAAGGAGAGTTCACATGTGCATCTGTTTTCCCCTCTTCTTTCGTTCTGTTGGTACATCTATAGTCAGAATTTTGAAGACTTAAGATTAAATGTTTGGCTGACCTTTATAACATTGAACAAATTGTTCTTTAAACACTTCTCTTTGTGTACCTGTGGTGTGGTTGTGCAGACTGTTCAGGTGCTTGACCATGGAGAATTTTTGCCTTAATATTTTGTAGGAAAGGTGTTAGGCCTTGTATTCTTCACCAAACAACTAGAAGGTGGAAATTTGTCTTTCAGTCTTCAGTTGTTCTTGACTACCTCTACTTTTTTCTCTTACTGTCTACCAGGGAGATACTTTCACAGGTCTATTAATCTGCTTGTGCATAGATTTGTTTCATTGCATGTAACCATATGCTGCCTAGTTCAATTCTTTGGTGGTTTTTTTTCGCTTCAAGTTTTCCTTGAGTTGACCCTCAGTATTTTCTTTTTAGCATTTCTCATATGTCACCATTGGTCAGCAAGGCTATATCCCTGTTTTCATTTTAAGCAGCTAGTATTTGTCTTTTACTCCTGCTGCACATTATTTGTATCTTTCAATGTTCTTCTCCATCCCCATACTTTTTTTGAGGTTACCACTGTTTAAACTAGTTCTGTCTAGTAACAAGCTTGCTAGCAGATAGGACAAACATTTAACATGTCTATGTAAGAGAGCCTTACCCTTCTGCATAGTCTTCACACATCCTGCATCTCCTAGCCTAATAAAGAACCTCAGCGTAGATACCAAATGTTATTTCTGAAGTCAATTCCTACTGTCTTCCAGAAGTGATGAATTTCACATAACATTATTCATATGAACAACAATACTAGGTCAGATAAGAGGCCTGTATAGTCCACTGCCCATCTGACAGCAGTCAGAAACTGCTACTAGAGAAATGTACATGAACACAGCAAGTGTCTAGAAGCACACGGTCATTATAGGGCAAAATGCTGGGCTTAGAGAGCTTTATTCCACAGAGAACTACAGTCTTTGAAGTGTCCGGTTAGAGCATCCTTTTCAGCTTATCTCAAGACTTCATGGATCTTTATGGCTACTAACAAACCTTGATGCTCTTTGCAGGTGCCCAGAGGACACCTGAGATTTTTGTCTAGCCTCAAAATCGCCATCTTTATGTAGCAAATCTCTGGTTCTAAAAGTTGTCTGCTCTTGCTGACTTAAGGCTCTGCCATAACCTGCTATCCCAAAGCCTTCTGCTCACCACTGCATTCCGAGCTTCTAATCAGTGGGTATATCGTTTCTCAGTTTTCCTTCATAAGCTTGGGCTGCTGGTATTTCAGGCTGAACTGCCCACCTCACGGTTCTGCCACCTGTGGGTCCCGCTTGCCCAAGTTTTCTCTGACTCTTTCATAGGTACGTGTATGCATGCTAAGAAGTTGCAGTTCAGCCTTGGAGGCAGAAGTAGCAGCAGCTCCATTAACCCGTGTTGCTTTTCTCTTGCCTTTTCACAAAAATCTCCAAAGTCATGTCAGTGACCCGCAGCTGGGGTGGTCCTTCCCTTCAGTTTCTTCTCTTCAGGCTTCTGTGACCAGGCAAAACTACTCGTGCTGGTAGAAATGGTGTTGAATGTAGGCTGAGATTACTGCAAGTCCCGTTCATTCAAACTGCCTTTTACATTCCAGAGATTCTTTTCCTAGGCTATTGCTTTAGAAAGATGGCTTTTTCTATCAGCTGTAGATGACAATAAAGTACAGCTGTGTTTTCCTGGTTCCAAAAGGGAGTGGAAGCTAAGGAAATTAAGCCTCTTAGCCATGCTGCTTGCTTTCGTTCATGCTGATACCTGCTGAGTTATGCCTCAGATGCATGTGCACTTGGCCTTTCATGGTACACTCCATGGAGATGTTTCATGTTGAAGAAGGGGACAGTTCCAGCTCTGACCAGATACTCTGTTCAAGTGAAAGGTCCCATCCGATATGCAAAAAGAGATTATTTTTTGTAACTGTGTTGAGCACTTTCCATTTCCCATAGGACATGCACTTTGGTGGCACAGGAAATGCAAAAACATTGCCTAGGATGACAGGTGAAGCAGCTATATACATTAGCAATAGCAGTGTCCTACTCGGGCTGGAATTCTGTCTTGTACTAGAATGACTGTGCAGGATCTTTTCCTATCGGCTGTAGGAATGGGAGAGCTTGTGGAACTTGTGTATATGCTGACAGGTGTGATTAAGCCTGTAGAAGGCAACTTCCCAGAAAAGTATGGGAGCAGGCAGTCTGAGCGGTGTACTGTCCTGTGAGTAAGGAATCCAGCAGTCTGTTTCTCATCCGACCACTGCTGGGAGGTGTTAGACGCTGACCTTCTTGCCTGTGATGAATGAGAAGTGATGGGTCTTCAACTGAACGGGGCAGTACTTTGTTAGGCTTACTGCTTATTTCTTATTGTGCGGTCAATGCACTTTCCCATGTTAGTCCTTGGCCAGGAAATGCACAGCTGATCTGCCTGCTTCTGACACACTTACTTTCAGCTGTTCATTCAGGTGGCAGAGCCTCTGGAAATACCCCTTGGCTCTAGGGCCTTCTTGCTGAGAACGAGCACAGTGTGCGTTCTGCCCTTCCAGAAACGGATGTCTGTGAGCTCTTTCTTGGCTGTACGGTAAGCAGCTTTTCAAAGGTAAGGGACGGCATAATTTACAGTAGGAAAAGACTTGGCCAAATGGGCTGTATTCTTGTCCCTGCTGCTGTTCAAGATCTTTTATAGGGTGTTGGCAGTTTGGCTTGCAAATGTGAGCTCCCTGTTCCAAGTCTTCTAGGGAATTGTTCTCTTGTATGCCATTCAGAAGCTTTATGTAGTCTGGATGTTAGTAGGAAACCTCGGTCTGTACCGCAATGAGAAGACTGGCCTCCTTGCTTTTCCCAAAATGTCAGTTTAAGTCAGTAGTCTTTAAAATGGATTAGATGTAGAAATAGTGGTGCTTGAAGAGAGCCATGTGGTATTTGGAAGAAAAGCTTGCTGGTGAAACGCAGTCGTGACAGAAGTCGGTATTAACTTTCTGCTGGAAGTTCAGTGAGAAGCTCTGGAGTCCTTAATGCTGTGGTTTGAAACAAGATGGGCTTTCTACTTGCAGTCGTCTTCAGAGGGAAGATACGGGATCATGTGTTTTTATCTATGGTTCATTGGCTTTTTTAATCTGTAGTGTGTTGGCCTGATAGCGTTATTACCCATTGCTTACTGTTTTATAAGGATGTCACGCTTTTTGACAACCTGTGTTGCTTTAGGATGAATCACCCAGTGACAAAACAGCAAAAGGGTTGTTCTTAATTTGAATATCAGGATTATTGTAACGGCTGTATAGGAAGATGAGAATGTGGTTGATGCTGAGTGAAGAATGTGAAGTGAAACTTCTAGGACATAGTATTTGCTTCTGTTAAAAAAATTGTGTGCATGCAAAGAGCATTTTTTCCAACATAAAAATTGTGCTGTTGCCTTCTTTTCTTAAACTATTCAAAGGGTCTGGTCTTCAGTGAAGGCTGCAGCTGTGCCAGTTTGATGTTTGATGCTGGCATAATATGAAATAACCCTCAGTTTTAGCCTTCCAGTATCTGAAAAGGCCTACAAGGAAGCTGGGAGGGGACTTTTTACAAGGGCCTGTAGTGACAGGACAAGGGGTAACGGGTTTAAATTGAAAGCAGGGAGGTTTAGTGGTGGGGCACTGGCACAGGTTGCCCAGAGAAGCTGTGGATGCCCCATCCCTGGATGTCTTCAAGGCCAGGCTGGATGAGGCTTGGAGCAACCTGGTCTAGTGGAAGGTGTCCCTGCCCATGGCAGGGGGGTTGGTACTGGATGGTCTTTCAGGTCACTTCCAACCCAAATTATTCTATGATTCCATGGTCTTAATTCTTAAAGTGAACAAAAGGCCTCCTAAAATTTAATGATTGCTCAAAAAAACCACTAAAAATATCTCCTTTTTAGGTAGAAATCAAGTAACTGGAAAACTTGGGTGAACCAGGTGAACAGTTTGTCAGAAGAAGGCGGTGAGAACTATAATGACACTGTACATGTTTCTCTTAACTACAGGAGCACATTGTTGACTGTAGGAAGCTATTCCCAACTTCAGGAGATATTTTAGATTGTGCATCTGTTTACAGTGTGTTTTGTCAGCATCGTAATGCTTTTTTCCCTTCTTGATAATAGCAATACAGCTCTTTGCTGGAAAGTATTTAAATGGTACTGATTTGCTTCTTTTGACTATTTTGTAGCAGAAGACATTTTGAAGTGTTTAGAGGCTTTAGTAGGAAACAGTTTAAATAGAAAGGCTCTGCGTAAGACAAATGTGGTACTGAAAAATGGATACTTGCCTTTTGAAATCTTAGCCAGGTGAAGTTAACCTCATTAAAACTGCATACTGCAGTTAAGAAACGTTTTCGTGTAAAAGCGCTTCAGTAGTTGTAGAACTGTAAATAAAAATTGGTTGTGAATGGGCTTGAAATAGGATAAGCTTGTGCTTGCTCTATCGATTCTCTTCAGACTCTTGAAGACAGTTCTGTTTACTACTTTTACTTGCACAGAAAAGGTTCATAGTAATCAGTGCACAAGTTTGGGGTTTTTTTGTTTGTGGGTTTTTGTTTGGGTTTTGGTGGTGGTGGTTTTTTGTAGGGCTTTGCTTTTGGGTTTTTTACCTAAACTACTGGGTTTTGCAGAAGATTTCAGGAGTGTTTCCTCTGTTAACTGTTTAGACCTCACTAAGTGATTTTCCAAAATGCTGTATTTGTCATGTGAAATAAGTTAGGATTATTTTTTTTCCATTATTCTATATTGACACTTTGTATGACATAAAGTTGCCCAGAAAGAATCTTCATCAGCAAAGCATCCCTTAGATTCTGTGGCACTTGTTTTCCTTTTTGGTTTGCAAACTGTTGTAAAACTCAAGGATTTTTCTGCAGGTTCCCAGCTGAAATCAGCTGTTTTGTCTTTCTGAGATGCTTTTGAGATCAGCCTTGGGTATCAGAGCCTGCATCAGAGGATTTGTTACAGAATACCTGTTGGCTTGCTTGTTCCCACAGTGAATGTCTATTAACTTCTTTCCTTGAGGGTTCCTTGCCCATGCAGTTGGTGGGTTGCAATCCTGCAGTCATGAACTGCTCCTATTTTAACCTAACCCAGAACTCAGGGAAGTAGGAGGACTTCCAGCTTTCCAGTTGCTCTGCCGGTTTTTGGATTTTGTTGTTGTTTACTCCCCTGAAGGGAAGGGCACGCCACGCGAGGGTTTCTTGCACATGATCAGTTCTCCTTGACCATTATAAATGCTTGTCCGATCACTGGGGTTTCCATTCCTCTAACAGATAACTTCACTTAGCAGCTAGTCTCAGCAGGTGGGTTGCAAAGTCAGTCTTAATGAGGAATCTGCATGAAAATTAATAAACATGATAAATTATGAGTTTATCTATGTACACACACCTAGACGTATACCTTCAGAGAATGTATGTATGTATTTATAGTTACTGTTCATTTGCTTTCTATGCATCGCAGAAGGGCAGGTGAGAGAGAGTTCGTACTCCTTCAGTTTACTTTGTATTGATTTCTAGAAACTTCAGTTAGACTGTAGGATTTGTTGTGTTACATAAGCAGGATGCTGAACCCGATAGTCTTCTCTCAAAAGGCTCGTAGCCTAGAAGTCAGCTTACAAATGGATAAAATAGGAAGAGAGTAGCAGTGGAGCAGAAATTAAGGGGTCTGAAGGTACAGAGCTCACTCTACTGTGTAACCTCTTTTTGACTTCTCTACCCTGTGTTCTAGTCCCAAACGTCTTGCTAACAGTCATGGCGGTGCCAGGCAGTGATGAGAATATGGAAAACCACACCCCCCTTGTTTAGTTTGCTAGCACCCAGTACTGGCTTTTTCAAGCGCTAAGAAGAGGAAGCGATTTTCATTGACCCGTTTTCATATGGGTCAGTCCAGAAGGAAAAAGAGGAAGGACAGAGGTGGAAGCTGGACTGAAATCAGCTGACTCTGCCACTTTGAGTCCTTATGGACTGTGGCTGTGTTAGAGGAAGCAAAGACAACTATTCCGAAACACTCCTGCCTTGCTGCTTGGCAGAGCAGCAGGTGATTCCCCTTTGTAGGGCTGGGGCAGGGGGAGCATCATTAAAAAACCTGTTTCATTTCTTCAGAGGGTTGTATATGCTCTCAGACAGGGAAGCAGGGAATGTAGAACATAAAGGTGCAGATTATTTTTACAATTTGGGCAGAGCATTTTCACCACAGGTGCAGGTATTACTTGCAACAAATAAATGAAGTGTTCTTAAAAATAAAAGAGAAAAAGCATCAAAAACATTAAAATAATACCACTTTGACCTTCTGTCTTGCTCTAGAGAACTTTTAGAAGTAAAAGATAAATGCGTGTTGTCTAAAACATGTAAAAACTGTAATGGTGTAATCTGCGATGGCAGTCGATGTTAGTTCTAATTGTTCTTAATACAGGATCGGTTTGAATACCTTCAGAAAAGAAGGCACAGTTGAAGAGAAGTGACCACAGTATTGAAAATACTGTTTTGCTGAAACTGTTACACCACAACTCCTCCCCCCAAAAATCACAATATCTCAAACCGGTCCATTTTGCAACACGAATTGTAGATGATACAAATGAGCTGCTTCTGTTCCTGGTTGTTCTCGGTAACGTCTGTAAACCAAAATAATTAGTAACGCTAGGAACAAATGAAAGTAAAATGTAAATATCAGGTTATTAGAAAGCTGTATTAAAAACTGAAAGTAAGACTAATGTTGTCATGCTCATAGAATTAACATAACGTTAAAACTCACCTGTTGAAACCGGAAGAATGAGCCAGGGTTTCAAATGCATGTTAAGTATTTGTGAAAAATGAGTGCTGATAGAGAAAAGAAATGCATGAGTGCTGTGAAAGATGACTGTGTGAGCGTGAACACCCTGCATGAGTAGGAAGATCGTTGAGCTTCCATCGAGCATGAACAGATATTAATCGATGGTGAGATAAGCCTAAAGGAAATGGGGTATCTGTATTCTAACTGTTCATGGACCTGCTTGATTTTCCCCACAAACAGGGTTTGGTCTTACCTAACGTACAACACTATTAATTTCTTTACTCTGTAGTTGTCATATTTTCTGTGTGCTTCACAAATGCTTGGGAATGGAATTGATCTCCATAGCATGCCTCTGAAAATACGAGGTAGTATTCTTAATCTGTGCTACACAGGAACTGTGGCTAAAGTTGTGCATTCTGTATTACGGATTAGCTTCAAATGCTGCTGACTAAACTTCCCAGAGAATATCACGTTCAGGACACAGTTCCACAGGAATTTTCATGCTCAAGAGCAGCTCCAGATTTTAAGGCGTACATACTGGTGCAGTCATCTTCAGTCCACATAAGAGTTTTGTGCTTTCTCTTAGTAGACTAGTCCTGCCTTTGCTCCTGACTCATGTGGCACACCTCAAGGATTAAGATGTGCTATCCTTAATAGTAAAACCCCTCGCACCACCTTCTTCCTTTTAAGTGTAGCTCACTCCTAATTTCTTCCCGCTCCTTCTGCTCTTTCCTGGGCTGACTAATTGTATGGAGAGTTCTGCTTCGCATCTCATTCCTCAGCAGCAGCACCCTCAGTTGCTGGGTGGAAACTTCTGTTCATGTGCAATGTCTCTGGCATGTAGGGGGAATGTCTTAATTAACCAGGTGTGATCCAGGTGGGATCTCCAGGGAAGTTCTCTAACCACGTCTGCCAGATCTCTAATGCAGACAGATAAGGAATGGAAGGTATTATGAAGGTATTTCAAGGTGTTTGTTTGTTTTGTTAAGTTTGTGCAGCTGTTCCAGCTTGAATTACTTTCATTGTCCCTGAGGCACCCTGACTTTTGACCTTGGAGGAGCTGAGATGGACAAGTCAGTTTGGAACGAATGTTAGTCAGCAGGGCTGAACATGACAGAATTCATCTGTCAATTCCTTTGCTTTCTAGCAAAGGCTTTTCTACTCTGCTAAGTCACTTGGTTATAATTTGAATTGTCTTCTAAGCTGCTTTAAAACAATGTGAAGGCTTTGTCGGTTAAGGGTCTTCCAAAACAAGGCAGCTTATTTGGGTTGAGTGTTGTATCCAGTGATTTAAAAATATATTTTGTTTCTGAAGCTGATTTCAAAACCAGTCTGGTGACTTGTGTTGGAACCACTGAATAGGTTTTCTGATCCTGATTGTCTGCCCAGGGTCTTTGTCAAAGGCCGTTCAGCTTAAGTCAAAGGCATTTTAGCTTAAGTTAATAAATCATGAACTGCAATGGCTTAAGACTGGTAGACATTCTTTCTGCTCTTCCTCTCCTTCCTCTTCTCTCCCCTCTGTGCAGGTAATAACTACCATTGGGCAGATGTTTTGAGCAACCTGCTAAGGTAACCTCCCAGTGCTTCCCTGAGTTTTATTTGTGAGGTTTCTCTGGTAGGCAAGGTATCAAGGCATGTGCTTGCAAAAGCACTAGGAACATATACAAGTTTATAATAACAGAGAGGTTTTTGAGGGTAGGGACTTACTTGTTTCCAGATGCAATTGTTGCTTTTTTCCTCAGAAAACAGACACAAGGCAGCTAATTAAAACTTGGCTCTGAACAAAACTTCTCATGGTTTGGTTCTCCCCTAAGTTTGATTGGCAGAGCTGTGGCCATTAGCAGTGTGATCTGTTTCTTAACTTGTGTAGCAGAGCCAGGAAGTGACGCCAACAGTTACACCAGAACGATTATGTGTTGTCCAGTACAGTTTATGCTGTGAGTAGAACTTGGTACAAGTAATTACAATAACATCATTTTATTTAAATTAGTCTTAATTATATCCATCCTGGAGGATTTACCAGTGTAACTATCCAAATCTGCCTTGTTTACAGTAAACCACCATTTCTAACATTGATCAAAGTGGTTTTTACTGGAGCAAGTGCTGCTATTTCGTTGCTCTTAAATGTTTTCTGAAATTAAGCAGGCAACCTAAAGGCACCTGTATTAAGTGACTCTTAGTCACCTGATGAAAGAACACCTTTTGTGCTTTATCCAGGTATTTGAGACTGAAGAGTCTTTGCTTTTCTGATGGTAGGTTTTTGTTCAAGTGTTTTGATGAAAAGCCGAAGGTCAGTCTTTAAAACGTGGAAATAAGAACATAGAGAAAGTCGGTGGTCTTACCTTAATTCTATCTGTTTCCTGTATGCTGTTAACATGTCAAGGTGTGTGCATACAGTATATCAAATTGCTTTAGATGACCCAATAATTTAAAAACATGAAGGGAATTTTCAGGGTTTCTCAATCTTCAGCTACTTTTCCAAACATTTGGTTCGTGTTTTCCAGAAGCTCAAGTGGAAAACACACAAGAAAATATGTTGCTCTGGACTGCTATATGAACTGTAACAGTTATTATACCTGGAAAGATAAAGAGGTTCCTTTTAGAGCCATGGAAATTCAGTTTATACACTAGGCTGTGTCAGAATCAATGTCTTAAAATTCACCTTTGCCATATCAGAGGTGGTCATGACACACTTCCATCCCCAAGTCAGCTCTCAGTTTACTCAAAAAGTATCAATAGGCTGACCCAAGGATAAATAAATAGATTTCAGAAAGTCTGTCTGACAGCTACAGAAGATTCAGGAAAAATCCCAGCTTCAGAGACTAACGAAGAGCAGAATTTGTATGCAAAGAGAGAGTTAAACCGGACCTTGGCAGCATCCATCCCCTCAGACTGGGAATGCGAGGTGGTTGTTGAGCACTGTCTGTCCATTGCACGTACCATGCTGAGAAACTGTTCACAAACAGGTTTTGTGCCACTGTGTTGGAAAGGAATTCCAGAAATTTTTTGCTGAAATCTATAAGAAGCATGATCTGATTTCTGTAAGTTAATTATTTATAGCTCATGTGGGTGCATTTCCTTTTGTTTTGTATCAACACTTTAGCGTTTTTTTTCTCCCCTCTTGTGCTTAGTGAGCTAGTCTGTCCTTTCTACTAGGTCACTTCTTGTCCTTGCCTGAGTTCGTTTTGCCCAGTATTGCTCCCTTCAGCCTATACTTAGGCTTTCAGCAGCTGTACTGTTTAAGCTGCCTGGAGTAATTTCCTTTCCTGTCTCTGCTAACTCGTTTGTGTCCCAAGTCATCCACTGGATTGTGCTGGCTATACTGGCCCTGCAGTGAAGCAGGCCAGGGAACTTGCCTCTTTGAAACCATTCTTCTTGGCCAGTTTATTTTATTCTCAGTTTAGGCACTCCCTGTTGTGATTTAGTATTCAGCTGTACTAGTGCTGGAATGTGGGAGGTCAGTAGGAGTGAGTGGGAGTTGCCAGTCAACCCATTATACAGAAAGCTGAGTAAGTACTTGCGCTTATCCTGACCACTTATCCTATGCTGAGCTGAAGCTGCTGTCCGTTCCTAATTTGCAGCCGATTGCTTATTATCCTACAAAACCAGAAAAGTAACAGTACGGTTACAGAAAAGTTTGGGTTTTTTGTGGGTATTTTTGTTGTTGTTTTTGTGTGGCTGGTTGTTCTTGTTTTTTCTTCCCCTAAATCTAGAATGATCTGCATCTTTTACTTCTGCTTAAGTATCTGGTATGTAAGAAGTGAAGCTTTTGAATTAGTTGAGGTGTGGGTATAGCTTTAGGGTTTGGGTTTCTTTTCCTTTATTTTAGCAAAAAATTGTAATCCACACTATCTCAACTCCGTATGTGTTGCTCAGTTGTTGCATGCAATTAGAGAATTCTGACTGGGGGGATAAGACATTTGTATAGCAGTGTGCTTTTTCAAAGTTTACTAACAGTTTGTGAGGCGCGTTCTATCAGAAAATCGTAATGATACTTTTATAAGGAAGCGTGTTGATAAAATCTTTTAAGAACAAAAACTGAAACAGTTTTGGAGCTTTTGTTACTTCCAGGTTTCTGTAACAGATTTGAAATTCCTCTTTTTTACAGGGAAATTTTTGTTCTGAAATGTTAGTCACAGAAGCAAAAAAAAAAAAACATTTGACTAGTAAAGGGTTGCTATCGAGTAAAAATTGAGCAGGTTTTTTTAGTTTTAGACCAGTGCTTGTATGCTTTATTGAACAGTTAAGTGTGCTTTGATTAAACAGTTCTTTGTTTCAGATCAAAAATACCAGTCCAGTACCGACACGACGTTTTTCTTCTCCCATGTCGCGTTGTTCCTTTTTGTCATTCCATCATGCACAGCTTTGTAGATCCTAGTGCGGAGACCATCGAGGTGGTAGAGAAAGTGAGCAGTCCAAAGTTGTAATATGATGGAAAGATGTCAAATGTTTTAGTTGAAAGAGGGGAAAAACTCACCTGCAAGAATTTTTTTTTGGGTGAGAAAACTGATTCTGCAAAAGACTGCATACAGTACCCCTTCTGGTGTTGAGCTATTCACAGTGCTGAACTCAGCTTTGTGACTGGGAAAAGCTTTCTTCAGAAAAAGACTCCTGGGGCCTCACTATGTGTTAGAAATCCTTAAATCTAACTTAGGAAGATGTCATCTCTCCTTGCAGTCTGCGGGACGTGAGGGGTTTGTTTCCTTTGCCTCCATCCTCAGAGTCATTGAACTTAAGTTTAAAAAAACAACAAAAAACACCCCAAACAAACAAAAACCAACTAAAAACCCCAACAAACCACAAATACATCATAAAACTCAGGTGCTTCAGCTGCAATGATTTTGCACCTTCCAGTACCTGAAGGGGCTACAAGGAAGCTGGGAGGAACTTCTTACAAGGGCCTGTAGTGACAGGACAAGGGGTAACGGGTTTAAATTGAAAGTGGGGAGGTTTAGATTGGATATCAGGAAGAAGTTCTTCCCGGAGAGGGGGGTTGAGGCACTGGAACAGGTTGCCCAGAGAAGCTGTGGATGCCCCATCCCTGGAAGTGTTCAAGGCCAGGCTGGATGAGGCTTTGAGCAACCTGGTCTAGGGGAAGGTGTCCCTGCCCATGGCAGGGGGATTGGAATTAGATGACGTTTCAGGTTGCTTCCAACCCAAATTATTCTATGATTCATTTTATGATTTACTTCCATAAATCATAGAATGATTTGCTTAGTCTGCTTGTTATGTTTGGTAGATTCTTGCCAGCTTCCTGAGGTGGATCTTAGGCTTGCAGGTCTCTCTGTGAGTCTGTCTAACCAGTGTGCTTGAAGGCTAAGTCTAAGTAAAGGTTACGGATGAACACTAAAAATTAAATATAAGTAAAAGTCTTGTGTAGATTGTTCTTCCTTTCCTTCAGATGCTTTTCTGGGTCTGTTTTTCCAGTTGGCAGGGTCAACAGAAAGGACAGAGACAGCAAGTTAAAAAGAAATAAACTTATTTTACTGTAGTTTAAAGCAGCAGTCAGAATAACCAAGGTAATACACCTAATCATTACTACGTAAAGTTAGCTGTAGTGATTGACAAAGATACATCAGCAATTGCCCCAATACTTTACCATCATCTGGATCTGTGCCTCAGCTGGGGAGCCTCATCACAGTGAGGGATCAGAGAACTGTCCTGGCAATTGCCCATGAGGCTCCATCTTCGCACTGGGAGGGTCCTACTTTTGTACAGTTTAACGAACAATCTACGTGACTACGAGCACAGAAATATCTGGTTCATTGATGGTTTGTGTATCTATTTCTATCGGATGTGCCCGGCCCTGGCCAGGGTCCAGGGCGTAGTGGATAGGAGGAATGCTAGCTACGACAGTTCTTCAGTGCTTTATGTATCCATTCTTGTGAGAAAGAATGCTAACTGCTATAATCCTCAGCTTTCCCATGAGACTCCATGTAACATGGATCGGGTGAATTCATTCAGAAGTCAACTTTGGCTTCAGGCCTATGATTCAGGCCTCTCAGCTCAGGGTCTCAGCTGTGAGGGAGGCCCAGTTGAATTCAGTGTGCTGAGTCCAAAGGCAGGGTAAGGTAAATTGCTCTCATTTAGGAAAGAACAGTTGATGAGGCTCTGGATTTTAGTTACCTGTTGAGCACTGAAGGGTGTTAAATGCAGTGGGGTTACAGCCTCTTGGAATTGTTCAGTGTTCTTGCCATTAGGAATGCAGTGGTTGTAATTGTCTGTAGTTGATCACAGGATTGTGTGTTCTGTGGGTGAGGTTAGGAATGTGCACTATTCAGTGGAAGGCATTAACATTGGGGAGAGATACTTCTAAGAAATTTATAATCACAGCTTGGCCCGAGAAGGTGAGCAACAGCAAAAACAGCTTATCAAGACACGTGTGCTGTCAGATAGGCCAGCTTTGAGGCTGTAGACAGTACTGTCTGAAATGAGAAATTTTGTAGAGCTCAGCTGCTGCTTTTCTGGAGGAGAGTCCAGCCTTACAAAAGCATGAGAGGTTCTTTGAAGGCATCTGCATGTGTGTGACTATTTCATATCTTGTTAACAGCGTGAAAGACTTTCTCCCGAGTTGGACACAGCGGGTTGAGTTCTGTCACTTTTTGGTTAGTCTCTACAGAAACAGTGACTTGGTGAACAGACTTGGTAAACATACCTACAGGGAAATCGGGAAGGGAAAGGTTGAACAATGGTTTTCCTCCCGTGTCGTATAGACTTTTGACTTGTATATAATATCAAGAGAAGACAGTTACTTCACACTTTATTTTGGTATGCGTATGTGACCATGTAGTTGAGGAGAAAGATAAGTCGAATAGAAATGACTGTACTTTTCGAGATAAGCTTAAAAAGTGTCACCTGTCAAAAAAAGCACATAATTTCTTTTTACTACTAGGCAAAGAGGCAATAAAACAATTTTCTGTGAGTATTAATTTCAGAGAGAAGTGGTCAGTAAAATTGAACTACTTGTTGAGGCTAGGGAAGGTGGGAAATGCTGTGTGCCTGTACTGTGTCAAATGGATTTTAAAGTCTGTCCTCCTTCTTTCTCTCCTTAAGGTAACGAATTGTTATTCCTTAGATAAATGATTTTCTCTTGTGCCTCAGAATTCATTACGGGATACGGGATAATGTTAAGGTGCTAGAAAATTTGTCATGTAGTCCATGCTGTTTTCTGATTTTAAAAGTGATACTTGAAGGAACACTACAGATGACAATCTCTATTCATTTAGCAAAGACAACTTTATCCCCTTTTAATCTTTACTTCATAGTGTACAGGAGCGTGCTATGATAGGTTGAAGTCCAAACATTTCCTATGGTTTTTATGTTCACTGTCTGTATGTGTTAGTTTTAATGGTGGATTTCTGTAAGTTTATTCCCTTGGCAGAAAATTGTGAAGTAATGGTTGGGAATGCAAAGTACTTTTGTCTGTGCTTTTACAGTGCTGTTTGGGTATTTATGTAATGGAATAATAACACAAGATTTGTATAAACTGTTAATTGCAGGGTGGGTTTTGCCTCTAGAGTCATGGGATCACTGTGGTCCGAATATCTTATCGGTTGCAAGGAAACTTGTAGTATGAGCTTCATAGGTGTTTACTGTGTTGTGATGAGCACAGTTGGTTAGCTTTGACTAAAATAATCTTTATAAGAACAGAAACCTTGTATGAACTGTTTGTATAATTTGAAACATTTATAAAAATAAGTTCTTTCACCGTATGAGAATTCCGTTTTAACCTTTAAAAATCAGGTTTTCTGGTTTTGGCTACTTAACAGAAACCTTGTATGAACTGTTTGTATAATTTGAAACATTTATAAAAATAAGTTCTTTCACCATATGAGAATTACGTTTTAACCTTTAAAAATCTGGCTACTTAATATTTAATTTCCATTTACTTTTCCTGAATACGCTGTGTGTATTTATTGTGATCGTTTTGGTACTATGAGATTCTAAATGTCGGATTATTTTGGGAGGGACAAACGAGGTTATTAATTGAGCATCTAGGCAGCTGTTTATGCTACCTAGTTTAGTGTGGTGGCCCTGCACCAAATCTTTCTCAAGGTTTCGTTCCACAGAATTCTGCTCTCTCTAGGGCATCATCCCTTTTGGAAGCTGTACAAGCGTTTGTGGCAGAAGGGTGTGTTCTAGGTGTAAATGGGATCTTTCCTTCTTCCTGTTCTTAGTCAGTCAGGTGTGCTTCTCTGTGGAAGGAATTGTTCCCTCTCCTGTCTGGAATGAGAAGACAGAGTGGTTGTAATTGTTTCTCCCCTTCTGGCTGCCATTGGCAATTACGACAGATGGTGTTGAGATACATGTGTAGAAGTGTGTTATGTACAGCTTCTCTTTACAGCATCCTTGGGCTGAGGCTGTCAGGGTTTGTTAGATGTTCCTACACCTTACTGCAGGCACCTTGTCCAAACTTTGCTAAATATGGCTTCAGTGTTCTTACACTAAGCAGCTGCAGAGGCAGTGAGAGATCTTGTTCTGCATAGAGATGTTGGGATGTAAGAGGTTTGCCATCAGATTTGCAGTGGTAGCGAACCTTCCTGTTTCCAAACTGCCCAAGTCGACAAACACAGCAGGCATAATTCCCTGCGCCGTACCTAGGCGCTCAGGGACTGGGAACCATCAGCCATTTTTGGAGAGTACAGCCACTGAGAGTTTCATTTGTCAAGAAATCCTAGCTTTTGGGTTCGTTGATCGCTCAGCCTTAACTGCTTTTTCCTTTTTTTCTTATTTGTTCTGTAGTTAGTAAACAACATGCAGTTATAAAATATCTGGCTCTGCCTGATGCCTCCATTTCAGCTGTGCTTTGCAAGTTAGGGACGACACTCTCTCTGCCTTGGATCCTGTTCTCGCTCTGAAAGAGTTGAGACAAGACCCTTGTTCCTGAGTGCTCATTTGCTGCAAGAGATTTTTATTTTTCTTCTCAAAAAGGAAATGTTCTACTGGACTGATTATCTTCCTGCAGTTAACTTGTCGTATTATCTGCCCGATTCAGTTACTGAAGGTACTTGAGGATTCTGCCAAGCTTCAGCTTGTAATTGGAGTTTCAGGCTTCTAGCGCAGCCTGGATCTGATGACCTTTTTCTTTGATTTGATAGTAAACGAGTTCATTCCTTTGAGAAAAGGACTTTCCTGGTAACCCTAGTATTTGCAAGAAAGTGATAGCCAGACACTGTTCTCAAATAATTTACTTTTTTAGTTACCTTACTTTCTACCCAAGATCTTGCTGAAACTTGGCAACCTTATGCCAGTGTGAAACCAGCAGGTTACCTGTTAGTATTCTTCCTTGATCCTTCTGCTTTGGATTTGGAGCACCTTTGCCCGCTGTGAAAGAATAGTTCCATCATTTACCTTCCGCAGTAACTGACGTACTACTTGCATAGCTGTCGTGGAAGCTTTTGGAGAGAAAACACTTTTTTTGGTGTGATAGTTTTTCAGTAATGTGTCTGGAAGGTTCTTGGGAGCTTCCTCCAGGTGATACAGTCCTGGAGTCCCACTGTGGAACACCCATGGAAATGAGGGCTCTGAGAAGGAGGCTGTCAGACAGTGAGTTCAGATTTTGCTCCAACACAACATTCCCATGTCCTTGCTTTCTTTGTTGAAGTTCTTGGAGCTTTGAGACTGAGAATGCACCTTGTACTTCTCAGACCCTCATGAGAATACTGGGAAGCACATGGTAAATGGATCAGGTAGGGTTACAATGCATTCCAGGGCTGATTGCTTGTGCCACGTGTTAAGGTGAAAATTGATCCAAAAGAATTCCATTTAATGACAATGAACTCTTGCTTTGGTAAATAATTTGATATTCTATGCTTTATTTGGGAAAACTTGTATTATTAGGGTGCAGGTCTCCGAATTCTATGCAAACAGCTCCTGGGGGTTTATTGTACTAAACATATTTACAATTAAACACAAAAAATAGAACTAATAAGATGAAACCATTGACTTTTTCAAATTGGAAACTGCTCAGAATTGTTAATTTTTGAACAATTTTCTTATTCATGGTAGAACCAGCATTCAAGGCCTTGCAATTTTACACGTGATGACTTTTCAGGACTTTTGTACGTTACAGTGAATGTTTGAAAGTAGGTATTGTGAAGGATGCTTGTGTCAGTCTGCAAAGCTTGTTGTGTACATTCCATCCTCTCTAATAGTGCCTCACATTTACGTAGGTTCTACTAAAGAAGGAGGAGCTGGAGCTGTGGATGAAGATGATTTTATTAAGGCATTTACAGATGTTCCTACTGTACAGGTAAGATGCAGTGTATACTCATGGTTGTTTTCAGAAGTACGCTACTGGCAATGCTGTGTGTTTTTTTTAGGCAAGTGTCATAACTTTTCCTTCTTTCTGAATTTACAGTCTCCATGGGAAGCCTTTACTTTTTCCAGACAGTTACAAAAAACCCCACCTTTTCTTTACTGTCCTACTAATGATTATCACACTGTGTTTCAGCTAAAATCCATTACTGCTTTTCTTAATCTTTTCCAGGGAGCGAATGAAAATAATTGTGTGTTTTAATTTTAATGAGAAAAAGATTTCCGTAACGTTTGGAAAATTTAGGACTTCAATTTCACAGGATAATCTAATAATATAGGCAAATAGTTTAAAAAAAGTATTTTCATATGTGTCTGAATTGTAATGGTGCGTGTCTGGCATACATGTCCTCATCTCTAGCAATACTTAAAACCAAAATCTAGTGCATTATTTGAATACTAATGAACCTGTTGGATTCTGAGTTCTTAGTTGAAAGATGAGTTTTTAATTTCTATTCTTTAAGTGTGGGAACTGCACATACCTTGTACTTTCACACAGTTGAGCCATTTAGCATGCTTGTATCTTCCTAGACCTACTTTGAAAAGTTTCCCTTGAGCAGCTGAGGTGGAAGGCAACCACAAACTCAGTCAGCCATGGTTCCCAAACACCAGAAGGATTTTGATGACTCCTTTTTCTTCATACGTACTTCTGTTCTATTTTTATTTCCCAAGATGATAGTGTAGTTATTGTTAGACCTCCTCCTGTAGGAAGAAATACTGTCTGCTTTTATGAAGGAACACTTTATCTCAGTGGCTTCTGTCACACTGAGGAAATCTTTTTCTTATGCTGTAAGAGCTTTACGTTTCTCTGCCTCTCCAGACTCTGTTAAGAGTTCTTTAGAGGGCAGAAACATGGAGCTCTTAATATTATTTATCCCCAGTATGTTAACAGAGCCATATTCCGCTGCAGCGAATGGGCTGCCTCTAGTTTGATCCTTTAATATTTGCAGTCCCAAGCAGAGTTCTCTGATCACTCAAGTTGGTTAATGACGTTGCAAGAGTGAAAGTGGGATAAGTGTGTGTCGTTGATGAGCGCACACGACTTTGTCTGACTGCTGGATGATCTAGGAAGGTAGGGTCGTTCCTAAACTTCAGGAGGTGGAGGAGAAATACCCACTTGTCTTTACTCATCTCACACGAGTTGAGGTGAGGACAATAGGGAGAAATGCGTAACTGACCTCAGAGTAACCTGTTTGTTTCATAGATGAGAATATAAGAAACATCTGCTGACCAGGGAAAAAAAAAAAAAAAAGAGTGGAGGGTTTTGTGTGTATCCTTAGGAATAAAGACTTTGGTTGTGGACAATCTCTGGTCTTTCAACAAAAAAAAAAAAAAAAAAAGGCAGATCCCATGTTCTGAGGGCATGTTAATTACTGAGGAGAAAAGTTTCTGTACCAGACCCTGTGAATAAGAATGTTTATGACCTATAATTGGCCAGGTTATTCTGAAAGCAAAGAAAACTTGTCAGACGGAAGGGAGAGAGGGAGTTGGAGTTGTTAGTACATTAGCCCATTCCCATGTCTTTCTGTCTTCATCTGTCAATTTTACTGCTGGTTTCAGTGAAAGTAAGGAAGGGCATTACATTATGGAAAAACAGATCAAATACTGAATTAAAATAAAGTGCATCTGGATTAATGAAGTAAATGGAGGTTACTACCGGTTTGCGTACGTTTAGCTCTTTCTTAGAAGCCTCCAATGGTGGATCTGCCTTCCCAGTAACCTGCTCCAGTGACTGCTCATCGTTTATTTCTTAGGAATATAATATTGTTTACTCAAATCTAGTTTGCAATCCCCATATCCATATGTGTAGTTCGTAACCTTACTTGCATTTGAGCTTTTAATTTTTCTTTCTTTGATGTTGCACTTACCTTTGATGTATGTGTGTGTGTGTTGCCCTGTAATGAATAACAGCAGACTGTGAAGGAGATGGTGATTTTGAGATAGTCTGATGGATCTGTGTGCCAAAAAGTACTGCGGTGAGAGGATTGTGCCTTCGTATTTAAGACTACAACCATGTTTTTACCACTGTGTGCTTAAATTTGAGAAAATTCTGTGTTCAGGTTATTAGGAGTAACTCCTATTAATAGCTAGAATTTGGTTCACAAGAAGTTTAATTGTTTTATAAAAGTCTGATGTGGGAACTTGTGGATAAAAAAAATGTATTATGTCATTGACTGGACACAGAGTTTCGTCTTGTCCTTCTAAAAGCATAATTAATCAAGGGCAGGGAGAAAAGAAGTTACTAAAACATAACCTTTTATTCCTCTGAAACTAATATAGGTGTGGACCACCTTGACAATTTAGGATTTTTCAGTGGAATTAGAGTTTTAATTTCAGGACAAGATAAAATTTTGCCATTTGCTAAATTTCTCATTACAACGCCAATTTGAACAGCAGAAATTGCATAGATCCAAAATGGTTTGTGCCAGGTAATTAAAGAAAAAATTAAATTCTATGCTTAGGCATGCAAGAGGGCAGACATAAACTATCCCTTGTACCTGTTGCTTCTCTGCTTCTCTTTTGCCTAGCATGGTTTAATCCTTTGCCAGTAACTACAGCATATGGTCTCTGATAGTGCATATGATAACGAAAATGTCCAGTTTTTGAGGATCTACTCATTGAGACAGAACCTCAGGCTAAGTTTGCAGTGTGCACTGAACAGATCTGGTAGCTGCCACCAAAGGGTATGATCCCGCATCCCTACTTAGTGCGCTTCACTTTGTTGTGATGTGTTGGCACAGGCTGCTGAGTTGGCACCTTGTAGGCCTAGCTTTTACTGTGTTGAAATCCTGAATTGGGAAGGAGACAGGGCAAGGTGGGTGATGGTAAAGGGGGAGCCTGAGGAGGATTAATTTTGTCACGAATTCTGATGGCATTAGGGTCACTGTAATGTGAGATTTCATCTTAAGTTGACCAGTTACTACTCCCACTTTTAAAAGGGAAATAAGAAATTTCTTTGATAATGGAAATTGAATTTGATAAAAATGCTTACAGAGACAAATATAATGTTTATCCTTAATAGTGTGGTACATAGAGAACTAGTGTTGGAGCAAATTAGTATTGTGTAACAAGTATTATATGCTACCAGTAGTATACACAAGTGTATTAAACTGCGATACAAAAACTCAGGTTTGATTTTGTGGGCAGTGGACTAGAAAGCGTTATGCTTAGACTTACTGCATTTACTGAATCATTTACTGTTTTTAAATAAGTTCTGCATCAGTTGTTTATTGACTTCCAATGAAGAAGGGGGGTGGCAGTGCCTGTGAAACTTTAAATTTTGCATATTCAGTGGAAGCAGAAAAGAACTTATGTCTAGGAGAACAGAAGGGAAGTCACTTTATTTCTGATGTTGATAATATGTTTTTATGCTTACATTCTTTAGAAATCCACTGTTGCACATATACAGTTATCAATAAATATATTAATTAATGTATTACCAAATAGCAACCGACTTATGATTGGTCAGGCTTCAGTTTTGCTGGAGTTCCTGTGTACAGGATAGACAACTGTGACTGTAGGCTGTTCCTTAAATTTATTTACTGACTTCATAGGTTGTTAAATGATAGGCTTGGAGTATTAATATTGAAGCTATTGAAGGTACTAATTAATTTTTTCAGACAAACTTTTAACTTTAGTGCTGACTAGCAGCCCAGTTAGGCACTTGTAGAGCCCTGCACTCCTGTAATGCAGAAGAGAGTCCTTGCCCCAGAAGAGTTGCATTGGGTTCAAATCAAATTGGTTGAGTGTCATTGTAATAGTGGGTACGAAACGATATTGAGCTGCAGTATTACTGCAACAGGTTGCCTAAAGCCTCTGCTCAGGTTGGATTTTTTTAAATGGAGTTAATGAAATTGTAGATATGATTAGATCATCACAAAGGTGACAGGTGAAGTCTTGAAAAAAATGTTGATTCTTCAGCTTTTCTTTTAATGAATATTCACTACTCAGTGATATCATTAAGGATGTGCCTTAAAATGCTCATTTATACCTCTTAACACAGTTCCCTTAAAATTTTGGTGTTTGATTTTTTTCAGAATTATAATTGTATTTTCAGTCTTCTCGAACTGTTTGCCTTTACCAGGTTACCTGTGATACTAACAATATTAATGTTCTGTTTTTTAATACTTCAGATCTATTCTAGTCGAGAACTTGAAGAAACATTGAACAAAATCAGGGAAATTCTCTCAGATGACAAACATGATTGGGATCAACGAACTAATGCGGTAAACTACTTATCTGGTTTCAGGTTTGGGTGGGTGTGTTTCATAAAGCACAGGCAGCTAGATATTTTTAAATAGCTTTTCTCAAAGTAACTACACTTCAGTAAGCAAGTAAATTTTTATTTTAATTTTTGAACGTTTAATTTCGATGTACCAAATAAGTTTGAGCAAGTATTTTAAAAAGGCCAAAATACGTTGTTGCTGACATTTAAGTGGAAGATTTTCTAAAAGCCGTTGTGCATGTTTGAGTTTGCATTTATGCAAAATTACATATTCTGCAGGTAAGCTGCTGGCATTAGTCCTTACTACGTATGGCTACAGTAAGTTCCACTTGCAGGATGAAAAGGTTTGTGTGTACGTAGCATTTATATTTTTATCAGGTTTATGGTATCTCGGTGTTTGGAAACAGGTATGTGAACAGAATTATATATTTGTGTATTTGTCAACTGGGATCTGAGACTTTTTAGCTCTAGAATTCACATAATAGGTTTATTTTACAATTTTTGAAATTACTACCTTATATTTCAAAATGATGCTTTGCTTTAAAGACATGCCTACGTATATTTTTGCAATGAAGTTGTTACTTTTTTTACTTTGAGGTGCATATTGGTAGTGTCCTCGACTAAATGCCTTAAATTTTTTAGCTGAAGAAAGTTCGGTCACTGCTTGTTGCTGGAGCTGCACAGTATGATGGATTTTTCCAGCATTTGCGGTTGTTGGATGGCGCTTTCAAGCTGTCGGCGAAGGACCTCAGATCCCAGGTGGTTAGGGAAGCATGCATTACGGTGGCGTAAGTATCTTCTATGTGAGTCTGTGTATGTTGCTGGATTTCAGTGTCAATTTGACTTAAAGATCCTTTATCGGTGTTGCAGGAGAGATGATCTTGTTGGGCTGCTGTATATTATAACTGGTAAAGAATCCAGTCAGCATCTGAAGCTGCAGAGAAAAAGGCACATTTAAAGGAATTTATTCTTTTAGGTGATATATGTAGTTGATAATCCTATAGGAGTTTGTCTGTGAGGAACACATTACCTTCACTACACCGAGTACTTAGCACAGGGTGATAGAAACTGCTCTAAGTGCGACTGTAATACTGAGGGCTACTCTTAGGTGCACTTAGTTTGAGTGATTGGCACAGGACTTTACTGTGAGTACCTGTAATAAAGTGAGCCACCCTATACTGTTTTGAGTCCTTTTGCTTGACTGTGTAGTTGTCTGAAATGAAGTTTAAAAAGACAAAACCCAAGTGAAAGCTTTAGTAAAATATTGTACATTTTGGTGAGGTAATATCTTCGATGTCCGTGATAATTTTAGAAGCTGTGGCTAGCCAGAAATAAGGTCTCCATCCTCATCATCTTGGGGACTTTCATTAAATTTGGGGAGAGAGGAAATAAGCCTTATTTTTACACCATGTTTTCCATGGTTTGTTGTGGATTTTTTCCCCTCTGGAAAGGCATGAATGTAACCACTGATTCTCAGTGGCCGTGTGGAACAGATACACCCCAGATTTCACCCTTGCTGTTCTGGTCTCTGGCTTAAACATACCATGAGGACCTGTTGGAGCATACAGCTGTCCCTGCCAGGGAAATTCAGGCTTCGGGGAAAATAATGCTAACCTTTCCTAACGTGAAGTAGGGAGTAGCATAAAAGTACTGCAAATGTCCTCATCCTGCATTAAAAAGGAAAAACATCTTGAACGATAAATCCAAAATCTTACGGAAATCATTTATTTTCTAGGTGTGTTAAAAAGCAGAAATACTATGATATTTTATGTGGATATGAGAATTTTAGCCTTTCAAATTGAAATTCTTGTTTTTCATTACAAAATGACGTTATTAGTGTTCAGCTTCGTAATGTCTGCTAAGTAACAAAAATATTGCACAAATCCTGCATTTCTAGGGACTAGGAAATTACAAAAATCAAGAAATTCTGTTGTTTGGAAAGCTAAATCCTTAAAATGTAAAATTAACTTTGTTACTTTAAGACTAAGAAATTAATTTTTGTTAACAACCTGTATTTATTTTTCCTAAACAGCCATCTTTCAACTGTTTTGGGAAACAAGTTTGATCACGGCGCTGAAGCTATTGTGCCTACTCTTTTTAATCTGGTTCCCAACAGCGCCAAAGTGATGGCAACTTCTGGGTGTGCAGCCATTAGATTCATTATTCGGGTAGGTGTTCCTCTCTCACTTTGCTTCCTAGGAACATTCAGGTAGTGGCTCTTAGCGGAGATGATAACGAGTCTGAAATACAGGGTTATAAGTCATTCTTTCACGGAGAGGCAATTTTTCTCACAGGTGAACCAATATTATTTATCATCGAAATCAATTGGCAGCATTACTGTTGCAAAGATGGAGGAATAGGTGTGAAAAGCAAGTCCGTTTCATGGGTTTCTTTGTGACATGTTAACTGTAAAAAGGCAAGTGTATTGCAAAGTTTAACTGGGTTTAACTGCCTTTTTTGGAGAAGACAAAGTTAAGCTAGTAGTTAAGAAGCGCTTTCATTTTACAAAGGAATTACGTATAAAATAATTGGAACTGTGGAGTTCATGATAAAATGTTGAAGAGGCCAGAAATATGTGGATCAGTTGAAAATGCACAAGTTCATGGAAGAAAAGCCCAATATCAATTTTAATCTTTGAGTTTAAGAACTGTCTAAGACGAGTCCTTAAAGCTGTAGTGCATAGAAGAGGGGAATTCTGTATATTAGCTGCTTTTTTAATTGTCTGTTCTTAAGCATCTGCTACTGACTGGTGTCTGAAGCAAGATACAGCTAGATTTTTGGGACTTGTACTGATACTTTTCAATTTCAAATATGAGTGGGAAGTTGCCTATAGTTTCCACATCAAAAGCTGCCAAGTTCTTAATGCTAGTCACTTTCTGCTGCTCACTGTGATCTCATCTGTGGTTTTAATTTTCTAAGTTGTTGGAAACCCAGGTGGTTTAATCACACCTTTTACTGCTGTCCTCAGTATGTTTTGGAATCTGTACTTACTGTGCCTAACCATGCCTCTGAGAACGTGCTGTGAGACTCCTGCATTACTGTTGTGTCAGCGCTTGGGCCAAGGAACGCTGGCATTTTTTTCTCAGACTCTTGCAATGTGCTGTGAGGTGGCGAATGCCAAGGAGTTGAGAGTGGAGGAAGGAAAACACCTTGCACAGGATGATTTAACTTGTGAGAGAGCAATACCATTTGCAGTAGGCGAGTTCAGGCATGTAAGAAACTAACCCTTCTTTGTTGTTTACAGGGGCCAAATCAAGCACCAGAAAAGCAGCAGGAAATAAAAATTCACCTATTATCTTACAGCAGTTTTATGGGTTCAGTTCAGTTGGAGACAAGCCTACACATCCGCTATAGCTGCCCTGATTTTGCTTAAACTTCTTATTCTGAGCTGTAATTTAACACACTAGATTGGAGTCATAGAAGCAAGAAAATACTATCCATGGGTGTTCAAACACCCAACCAATAAATCGCTCATGCAAGGTGTTCTGACAGAAAATTCAGGTTTCTTTGGAAAAAGAAATAAATATGAGTGTCTGATTGCTGTGAGAATCAGTCTCCATAAAAAGAGGGAGGCTGTATTATACCAGTGATCTACAAGTGCTCCGTCTCATCTTTGCTGCTTTCTTGGATTTCATGTTTCTTCTCCAGATAGTTCTTGCACTGTAGTCTGATTTCTCTTTCTTGACTCTTAGTAAATCGAGAAAGCAAGTTGAAAAAAAAGAAAAACGGGCAGGGAGAGGGTGTGTCATGATGGCAGAAAATCTTTTCCAGAGGGAGGTGAGATTCAGGTTGGGCAGTTGAGCCGCAGGGTGGGTTGGGAGAAAGCGTGTGTCACTACAGCTTCAAAGGGGGAACAGATGAAATGTGCAGTCTTAAAGCTGAATGAAAGCAAGCCTGAGGCTTTGATTCCTTTGCAAAACACTTTCTAGAAATTACAATGTCAGTAGCTCCAAAGACTTGGAACATACAGGTTTCTCCATCCATAAAAATGTTTTATTCTTTCCCATGATTGTTCCCTTGCTGGCAGTCATGTGCTGCTTTTCAGTTTGAAAACTATGCAAAGCACAAACAAAACCCCTAAAACCCTGTTTAAAAGTGTATTAGTATGAACAAATGCAACTGTAAGGCTCTTCCAGATTTTTGGATTAACTCCCTCCTAATTCTGAAGTTGGCAGTACTCTGAGAGCTGATAATTATCTCTCTGCTTTTCTTGGCGATTCGTGTGTTTATACCCTGCAACAATAACCTGAGGAGAGAGCATGATACAGGAGAGCTAAGAATCATTCTGCACTACACTTTTAAACAGTTTTTTAATAGGCTGCAGTCTCACACTTTCCTGGGAACTGTTTTGAAGTTGTGTTTAATCAAGAAAATAAGAAGTGAACCGAAAATGGATTTGTTGAACCATGTTGCTTTTACTTGGAATTAAAATGTTAATACTCTGTGTCTACAATTAGTTAAGATAAGGTTAAGTAAGGCTGCTTTAATTCCGAATTAAAGTATTGCATTTGGATTAAATGTAGTTTATCTTATCCACTTTAAATGGCAGTTCAAGGTTTTTCTTTTCCCATGAGCATGTTAGGTGTTTCCATATAGATTATATGCACAAGCTTGTTTATATTACATGTCATATTTTTATTCTTATTGACAGATTTTCCATTAAAAGGAATTTGGTCTTTGTAGCACTGATTGTATTGATTCATCTCTAAAAGATTGCCTATAGTTTCAGATGGGTTCATTTGCTTTTTGTTCCACAGCTCTGATTTTTAAGACTGTCAAGTCTATGCTTTTTTTTTTTTTCTGTGGCGAAACTAAAACAACACCAGCTTACAACCCCTTTGGGGTGACACATTGAGCCTTCGTTTGTGACTTGTAACAGCTAAATATTGCATATCGTGATGTGTGTGACGTGATGATTGTTCATGAGATTGCTTGACATTTTGGTAAAAAATAGGTGTAATCAATTCACATGCTAGCAGCGGTCTCTTATTTAACAGTGTTCTACTTTTAGTTTCAGTAAGCAATTTCAATGATGGCAACTTTTATTATGTTGGTAATTCCATTTGACTTAATGGGTACAGTGCAAATTCCGGAACGCTTTTGTCATTAACTGACTTGTTTTTTCTTCAGCATACCCATGTGCCACGACTCATACCTTTAATAACAAGCAACTGTACCTCAAAGTCAGTTGCCGTTAGAAGGTGAGTACATTATCAATGACAAATTATTAAAGCTGTTGCTTTTTTAAATATGATGACTATATGTTCAAAACAGATTTGAAGATTTATGGCCATTAACTCTGAATACACAAAACTCTGTTATCCAGCTAAGTACAAAAATAGATTTCAGCAAAGTTACACTGGTGGATGTTGAGGAGTGGTACTTTCTGCCATAGTGGGGGCATCTGCATCCCTCAATTTAAGTGGTACTTTCTGCCATAGTGGGGGACGTGCACTGCATCCCTCAATTTTTTCTGATTTGAAGTGTTCTAGCACTTGTTGAAAAAAGTACCTTCTGATTTAAAACCAGAAGGAAACCAAAAAAGCTGTAGTTGAATCTGCATTGCTTAGTCTGATGAGAAGAAGCAACGCAGGTATCGAGAGGCATCGGGAGAGCATGGAACATATATGCACGTCTTTGCCAAGATCAGCCTGAGCCTGGGAGTTACTGTTAGGGCCAGACTTGACAGGCCTGGTGAGGTCAGCTCTTGTCAAAGCACTGCAGTGTGTGACAGCACCTTGCTCTCCTGATGCCAGGAGGACTCCGCAGCATTTGTACCATGCGGTTTGAGTGCGTGGAGCAAGGCTGGCTGATACTGTGCCCAGAATAGTAACCCTGCCATGCTGGGGACTGTGGGGTTAAGACAGTGGCCGCTACCTTAGACAGGACGTGACGGGTTGTCATGTTTATCAGTATGCCTAAGTATCAAGTTTATGGTATCAATAAGAGGTATGTCTTCAGCATGTTGCTGTTTCCCGGCACGTTGTACTTGAACACTTGCATGGGCTCTTGAGAGAATTCATTTATTTCTGACAGAGTTTTATTTTCTGCACGGAATCTCACAGGAGGAGTTCAGACTGTTTCTGGACTCACTCTAACCTGGAAAGCAATACAGCTGTGTGTGCAAGAAATAACTTGAGCATCTAAAGTATTTGTTCTGAATCTAAACTGTTTTTTCATCTAAAGCAAGTATTGCCTGAATCCAGATTATACTGACCTATCATAACTTCTGGTTTGACCACTTACCATGGCTTTGCTGAGGAATTTTAGACTGTCGATGGCTTTGGTGCTGCAGTTCACAATCTGGCGAGCATCAATGAATGTGGCCATAACTGCATTGTTTTCATACTGACTCAAGTGCTTTGGAAAGACAAACTAAAACTAGATCGATTACAATAGTGAAGAGCCTTTCAAGGCTTCTTGCCAAGTCTTGTAGGTGTCCAAAGAATTTGAGCAGAATAAAAATGAAATCTGCCCCTCCAGAACAGGTCAAAGAGGCAACATAGCCAGAAAAAGTAATAGTTTCAGACTGTCTACTACCTTTTTGGGACTTGTTACCTAGACCTTCCCAATCCGTGTCACTGTTCACCATGATCTAGCGTCAGACGTATTTTTCAAGTGTGCCTTTTGCTAATGTCTGTCTGCTAAATTGTGAAGGATTTTGAATCAATAATGAATAAGGTTACATAGCTTGGTTTGTAGAGTGCCAGCCAATCTTTAGGAGTGGTTTCGGTGTGCAGAGCCTTGCACTAATGGTCTCATGTTTTCCTGTATGCTATATACTCGATAATGACAGATGAAAGGGTGGGAATAGTGTTTGGGAGAGAATTACGCTGCTGGAGAAACATTATGTTGTGACTTCATAGCTGAATTTTTAAAGTAGTGATTTTTAAAAAATCTTATATATTAAGATTTTATCATTTGTACTTTTTTTTAAGCTTTATTGGTTTTTGTCTTATTTTGGGGCTGATAAAAGTAACATATCATATGTGCAGTAATATGACTTGAGCCACAAATGGTTACTTGTACCACATCTATTTTTTTTGAGGTTTAGGATTAGTTAGCCTGCATGTTTGCTTTTTATACAGAATATTTCAACTTTGCAGTAAGGTGACCAGTGTCGTCATTTGACAGATAAACATACTTTCATGTATTTGTTTCCCTCAGGGGAAAGAACAGAGTTGTTGTTTATTCCACAAGCACATTAGAGAAATGAGTATTAATTAAAACTTTTTGTTCTGTCTTTTTAGGCGCTCCTTTGAATTTTTAGACCTGTTATTACAAGAGTGGCAGACACATTCATTGGAAAGGTATGGGCCTGTATACTTTTTCCCCAAGTACAAACTGCTAATGAATTTTAAGACAGAAATCTTTTCATAGGATCTTGGAATTGGATTATGTTGTTAGTGTTGGCCAACCTCTCTGGCATAGACAACCATTCTAACACAGCAAGTCATGTGGCTTATTCAGGTGCCAGGGAGAGGAGAGCTGTATGCTCCAGCCTTGACTTTGTGTTTCCTTCTCTCATCATCCTCCACCTCACATCCCGTACCTCACATGAGCAACGCGTACGACGCTTTGTAGTTTCACTTACATCGTGTATCCTGTGCAGTAAAGATGCACAGGTAAGCATCTGTCTTTTCTCCTGAAAGGAGGAAATTTGTGTGTTCGCCATAAAGAGGGAAGGTGGGGTTAGGCTGGAGGACTTTGTCTGATAAGGAGTAAGAACACATTGTAGCTTCTCTGGGTATGTAGGAAAATCGTACATGCATCAGCTCTGCAGGATGTGTACTGCAAGCACAGAGTGAGAGCAAATGGTCTACAAGGCCTCCAGAGAAGGCTCTGAAGAGCTGATCCAGCTCCACAGTCATGTTTCAACCCCTCAAGGTGCTCCTGAGAAAGGGAGCAGCGGGGAGATCACTTTGTGTGTCAGAGTGCGTATGCGTGCATTAACAAAAAAACCTCAAACAAACCCCCCAAAACCAACCAAACAAAACCCCAAACAAGCAAACAGAACAGAAAAAGACCCCAAAACCTATTTTGAATTAAAACCTGTTTATCACCACAATCTGTTTTTTTCTGGTGGGCGTTTTGCCTTTCTTTGACTGTGTGTTGAGATTTAGAACTTGTACACCAAAAGCCTTCAGAGATGAATTTCCAGGAAAGCAAACTTACTAATCTTAACTTTTTTCTTTTTCTTCCTACTAGTACGGATGAGGAAATAATTTTTCCATTTCAGTAAAGCAGGTGTCTTTTAAAAAAGTATCTTTAAATAACTTTTCAAGTCTTCTAGGTAGATATATGTCTGGAAAGTAGATTGTGATTCTTTTAGATTGAAGGAGAAGCTTACCTAAACCTGTACAGAAGGTGCAGTTATGTCATTGGTGTGCTTAAGCATTTGTTTACTTCGTATCTCAGAGCTACTATCTCAGCTGCTTTTTACTTAGAGAAATGTTAGTTAAAGGGTAAAACTTCACTAAAAATAGAAATTGGAGCAGCAAAATGGCATGAAGAATGTCTGTCTTCTAGGCATGCAGCTGTCTTGGTTGAAACCATCAAGAAGGGCATTCATGATGCTGATGCAGAAGCAAGAGTGGAGGCAAGAAAGTGAGTTTTATCTACATTTCGCTCTGAAAACTGGTGTTTTTTACATGAGTGATAAAAGGCTCTAATCAGAGGTGAGCGGCTAACTACAGTTGAAGTGGAGCACACAGAATCAGAGGTGAGCGGCTAACTACAGCACACAAGTGGAGCACACAAGTTAGGTTGAAAATTGATGTTTCTGTTCTCAGAGTCCAGAATTAATATCTAGTTTCTTTTGCAAAAGGCATTCTGAAAGTTGAGGCAATTAATACTGTCATGCAGCATTTGAGGATTCTACTGAAACAGGAGTCATAAAGGTTGATATTGCTGCATAATAGTTATTTTTGCCCCCCAGTTAAGTCATTAAACATCTGCAGCACTTTGACTAATGAGTAGGTCAGAAAAGAATTTTGCTCCCCCACAGAATTGGTAAGTGAATGTGAGAAGTTAATTCAGTCCGCGTAGCTGCTTTTTTATGATTGGAGCATTAGTGCATGCATTACGTATTTTCAGTCTGAGTTCCTTTCCTTCCTATCTCTGGTTCATCCTGTAATCTTTTACTTCCTGACTCCACACTTTCAAGAAAATCTGGAGCAATTACATGTGGTTATTCTCTTATTTTGCAGGGCTTATCTGGGTCTTAGAAATCACTTTCCTGGTGAAGCTGAGACTCTGTACAATTCTCTTGAGCCGCCCTATCAAAGAAGCCTCCAGACCTACCTGAAGAGTTCTGGCAGTGTAGCATCTCTCCCCCAGTCAGACAGGTCATCCTCCAGCTCACAGGAGAGCCTCAAGTAAGGGTCACATAACTGTTTCTGAGCCTATAAACAAATAAAAACTCTCTCAAAAGCAAGTGAGCCAGACTTCTGTGGTGTATAGAAAAGCTGCAACTATATTTTGTCTCTTTTAGGTTTGTTTAATCAAAAAACTTTTATTGTGCTTTGCTATATGACAGTATTATCCCAGCAAGATGAAAAATAAGGGGAGTCATTAACTGAATTTTAGCAGGCTGTTCTTATTCATTTATTTATGCTGGCAACCTCTATTACACCAAAATATCTTCAAGGTTCTCATATTGATGTCCAGTATTCTCATGCAATTAGTAAGTCTAGGAACAAAATGATGATGTTAATCCTGTTTTTATCCCTTTCACTGGGAAGCATGAGAGAGAGACATTGACAGTGAGATTCATTCAGATCCGAGATGGGTTTTTCTCCTGTCTTCACAGTTTCTTCGCCCCCCACAGCCAGGGGGTTGGCACTAGATGATCTTCAAGGTCCCTTTCCACCCAAACAATTCTATGGATCTGAGTATTCGCAGTGTTTAGCAGCTTTCTTAGTTACTAGAGGACGGGTTTGTGCTGCAGTCAGTGGTGTATTAAAATGTATAGACGGTCTTGAACAATTCAGTAGATTAAAGTTGGCTTATGTATCAATAGCAAAAAAGATCTGCTGGCTTTTTAGTAGAAATGTAAAATAGTAGTAGTATGTGGTGGGGTTTTTTTTGTCCTTTAGATTCTGGAAAGCTGCCTCGAAGTTAAGATTTCCATTCAGATGCTTCGTTTCCAAAGCCTGAGAAGTTGTCTGCTCACTTCTGACTTGAAAGCAAAGACTGCTTCCAGCATGTTGGAAGCTAATTTCTCTCTCTGTTTTGGCTGCTGCCTTATGTACCAGAGGCTTTCCATCTTCTATGTCAAGTCTTATCTTTCCTATGATATTTGTAATAATAAAAAACTTTTTTAAAATTGCCTGTAATACAGGCTATTGCTAACACTTCCACCAGAAAAATGTTTATTCAAAGATTAATTAATCTTGTTTAAATTAATCTATATTCCCTGTCTGAAAATCAGAGTGCTGTTAAAGAGTTACTAGTAATAAATTGTTAAAAACTAAATTACGGATAAATTAGCATCTTAAAAGTACTCTTAAATCCTCAAGTAAGTGTTACTTCCTGTATTGCAAGATACCAAGTACTGCACTACAGAAAGGGAAGAGTAAAGTAAGAGATGAACAGGAGAGATCATGATACTGGAAATTAATTGTTTCTTCACTAATTTTCATGTTTCAGAAATATGTTCCCTGTGTTACCCAAAATTATATTTCTGGCTTCTAATTCAAATGCCGAGTTCTCCCTGTATAGACTATCTTGCAACATATGGGTATGGTTTTCCTAGAAGTCTGATCCTCCATGATTTTTGACCCTCTGAACTTAAAGCTCTTACAGATCATTGATCAAAAATGTTTTTAAAAACGATGGTGGAATGATAGAAATGTAATGACTTGTGCCTACCTGTATGAAACTGCTTAAATGAAATGTCAAATCACAGTAGATTGTGCAAGAGCTGAAATTGTAACAGTTGTCTGGGCCTTCTGTTTGGATCAACTTGTAAGGTCAGGATGCACCCAGGATGCACCCTGGACCTCCTCAGCTTACTTGCAGCAAAACACCTCCAAAACACTAGTTAGTAATGTCAGAAAATCAGGTATTATTGATAATAAGTTGCAAATACAGGATACTCTCTGAGGAGTTAGGCAGCAGTGCTGACCTCTGTATTGTCATTGAGCACCTGAGCTAATAAGTCAGATGAATGCATAATATTGTGCATCTCTTCTCTCTGCTTTTTGGTTTAAAAATTTTAAAATTAAAATTGTTTGCTAACCCTGGGACTGTAGATCAGGTTGTAATTTGACAACCGATGAAAGTCAGCTATTCCTAGTCAAATGACTATTTAGATGGCTAGATGTCAGTGAATGAATGAAGTATCATGCTTGCTTCCTTCCTTTTCCCTGGTCCCTCTGACTGCATTTTACCCTTCTGAACCAGGCAGAAGGAAGAGCTCACAGTTAAGCTTGAGTAGGCAAAGATTATTTACTTCAGCAACTACTAATATTTGCAGTAAGAGTAAAGGGGAATGGAGAGAAAACTTGGAGGAAAGTATGTGTGACTTTTCTCCTTCTGTAAATTGAGGGAGCCTCTAACGATCAAACGGGAAATGCAGTCTAGCTGCTTGGAAGTTCCACCTTTTTCCTTTTTAATTTGTAACTCAGTTCTTGGGAGATACAGGACTGGAAGAGGTTTAGGAATCGTACACCTTTTCCTTGTTACTGCAGACACTACATAACTTCTTTCATAAATCGAGCTTTTTGTGTAGCTCCTGCTGTTTCTGTTTGACAACTGATGTATCAGCCTGTCGTGGTTTAACTCCGGCTAGCAAAATACCACGAAGCCGCTCTCCCACATGCCCCTCCCCTCCT
>NW_010265116.1:41077-66314 GCF_000690775.1 Eurypyga helias | reverse complement strand
ACGAAGCCGCTCTCCCAAAGGCCCCTCCCCTCCTCCAGTGGAGGGGGAGAATTGGAGGAAAGAAATAAGGAAGCTCGTAAAATTGAGATAGGAACTATTTACTAATTAAATCTACATTAATATATACAAGTACTGCTAATAATAAAAATAATAGAAAATAAAACATATAATGCAATATGATACAGTTTCTCACCACCCACTGATCAATTCTAATGCACAACCAGGTGCTGAGTAGTGAGAGTCAGACCCAGAAAGCCTGAGCGCTGCCGCAGCAGATTCTGAACAAACCCTGTCAGTGATAGCACGACCGGGAAAACTGAACAAACCCACCAACTCCCTCACAAATGGGCCAGCACAGGAGTTAGCGAGGCAGCTAATGCAGGAGTCAGGGTGAGGATTAGCAAGTGTACGGGGGCGAACAAGAGAGAAGGGAGTAAGGGAGAGAGTAGTGGCTCCCAGACCTCCTCCTTGCCTCTGCCCTGAGCATGACATACTATGGAATGAAATACTTCATTGGTCAGTTGGGGTCAGCTGCCTGAGCTGTGTGTCCCCTGCACTGCCTGTACCAAGAAAATGAAAACTAGAAACTTAATTACAATATCAGAAACGAAAAAACTTAATCTAGTACAAACATTCCCCAACACCAGCTAAAACGTTATCAGTACTTCTCTCAACATCCAAGAACACAACTTCATAACAGCCACGATAAAGAAAGGTAGCTCTTTCCTAACTAAACCCAACAAACAGCCCTGTGGTTAAAACCTTGTACTGACCACCTTAAATGTTTTAGTGACTTAGCCTGGAATGCCTGGACTTTGTGTTAGTGAAGTGTGCCTGTTGGTAACCAAAAGGTTAATGCTTTGTGATGAAGATGGAATTTTACAATATAGAAGATAAGATGATTGTGTTTTCCTTGTGATTCTGTATTTAATGTGTTTATCTAAAATAGGGTTGAAGGGGAGCAAAGAATAAAAGATTTTTTTTTCACCCTCTCTGTTATTGTTGCCTTTTGAGTCTGATACATGCGACTTACTGGGTTTATTGACTTCTTTTATTTTCAGTCGGCCTCTATCTTCTAAATGGTCTGCAGCCAGCCCAGCAAGCTTTGCAGGCAGAGGTAAGGTGATTGCAATCTAGTGCAGTACACAGTAATTGTGCTTTATGTTTTTTGAATCAAAAGTTTTAAATGCAGCTTAAAATTCTACTGTCTTAAGTATTTACGCCGTTTTCAGGTTGAATAATAGTACTCAGGCGAGTATGAGGCAATCTTAGCTCCAGGCACAGTGTATAGTGACACAAACCTAAAGTTTACCTTCTATGTGTTTTCAGTTGTTGCAAGTATAAGACATAATTTGCTGTGTATTGGTACTGTGAACTGATCATCTCTCTAGGAGTTTTGTCATGGAGCAGTCACTCTTAAAGGAACCAAGCATTATGGTCCATTTGTGATTGTTAGACAAGGACAGTTGGAAATGAAGGACTTGCACCTTTCATGTATTTCCCACGTAACTGCTGCTCTTTATTGGGGGAAAAAAAAACCAACAAACACCCAACAAACACCAAACCCAAACAAACAAAATAACACCATACAAGCAAAACCCACACAAAACAAAAAACAAACCCACAGGCTTGTAATTCAGAGAGTTTAATTTTGTCTTGAGCTTTCAGAATTGAGTATCTTTGTTCTGTTTTCACATGATGTCTTTAACTCTTGCGGAGTAAATCCTTGAACCCCTTTTTACAAATTGCCAGTAATTGAGAGTGCTTTTTTTCTGGATGCTGAAACTGTTAGGAGGGAGTCAGGTTTTGAAGACATAACCAAATGGTTAAAACTAACTGAAGCAAATAGTTAATACTCAGTACATAACAGGAGTTGAATATAAAAATACTTTTACAGAAGATCAGGCCCAAGTCAGGTTAAGTGTTCAGCCTGCCTGTGGCTTTATTGTAGCTGAAGTGTGGGAATATTATCTTCCCTCAGTACCTTAAGGGATGCTGTGAATTTCCTTACGTTTGTGAAGTATTCAGTACACGTAGATGTTCAGAATTATGTAATTTGTACTAGGGTGGGAGCATATAGTATTTAATGAAGATAAATACTACTGTAAAATAAACGGTGTTTTATCTAAATTTCAAGACAGCACCAGGTCTGATTTGCTTCTTAACCTCAATAATACTTCGTTTAATATTAACATGACTTGCACTATATTGCATAGTTTCTGTACTTTTTGCAGGTCTGCTGCAGTAGTAGAAAATGTTAACCTTTCTAATATAATTAACGGTACTCGTTAGCAGCTTATTTCCTAATTTTCATTTTGTTGTTGCTAGTTTCAGGCAGCAGCAAGTGTGTTCCAAGCCCGGGAACCCTGCAGCGGTCTCGCAGCGACATCGATGTTAACGCTGCCGCAGGTGCGAAGGCCCGCCACGCTGCTGGGCAGACAGCTGGAGCCGGGCGCTTGTCAGCGGCTGGTCTGCCCCCGGGATCTTACGCTTCGCTAGGTAAGGGAAACATCTTCACTGTGCTGAGAGAGAGATATTTTTTTTAAGTTTTTGATCAAAAAGATACAGGAAAGTACTTCCATATTTGAAAAATTGTCGCAATTGTGGGTAGGATTGGAGTAGGGCAGAAGAGCAGGTGTTCTGAAGGAAGTTACCAGCTTTGCTAAGTGGTTTCATTTTTCTTGACTGGAAGAATGTCGATGCAAAGAACGTGTCCATACTATGCTCTCTAATTGTGTTAATCTGGAATTAATATTAAGTATTGGAGGGAGTGGTACCTTCACTTCACAGCAGATCGTGATCATGGCTTTTCTTTCTAGAAATAATAGGGGAATAAGTGATTCTTGATTTCAGCTTTGCTAAGTGGTTTCATTTTTCTTGACTGGAAGAAGGTCGATGCAAAGAACGTGTCCATACTATGCTCTCTAATTGTGTTAATCTGGAATTAATATTAAGTATTGGAGGGAGTGGTACCTCACAGCAGATCGTGATCATGGCTTTTCTTTCTAGAAATAATAGGGGAATAAGTGTTAGGACTCTTGATTTTTCCTTTTTTTCTCAGCTCTTCAGCTGCATATTTTACAGCAGTGCTAAAGGGACATCCAGGCAGTGAGTGGTGGCTTCTTCAAGTAATACAGAAGTGTTTCATGCAACAATATTACAAGATGGGTTTCATAGATCTCTTCTTGAGCATGTTGATGGAACTATATGTTGTTACCTAGGTGACAGTCTTGATAGGGGCACTTCCTGTTAGTCATTGAAAGTGCTGCAGATGAGAAGGGTGCAGAAAAGTGTTTGATGGTGGTGGTAGATGCTAGAACCTTCACGAAGTGTGGAGGGTAAGGGAATGTAGGCATGGCTTTGTTCTTTTTTAGGTTATCCATAGTAGGAACAGGGGACGTGAGGTTCAGTGTTCACAGAACTGTTGGTTTTTGTTTCTTGGCTGATGTGCCAGCTAGATGACCAAGGAGGCATGTCCTAATGTCGGTATTGCTGAATGTGATCACAAGAGAGGCAGAGAAACTACGCACTACTTCTGATTTACCTTGTGTTTGAGGAGATGTTAGGGTACATTTAGGCTGTGGTTTTCAAAGATTTGGTTGTGCGTTTTGAAATCCAAATTTAAGTTAAAACCGCTTTAAAATGAGTTGATTCGTTTGTCATCAGGGCCCACTTGAAATGGTCTGAACACCGCTGATTTTAGGATTGAAGTGTGCGAGTATGAGCAATGCTGCCTGACAGTACTGGCTCTCTGAACTCGGGATTTGGGGTGCGAGCTCCCTCTAGTGCCCACAGGAGCTGAGTCCTACCGGGTAGGAGGCAGGCACCAGTTAGGGCTGCTCAGTTCGCTTGGTGGAGGAGATAAGTTCGTGGTTATCGCTTGGGGAATTCTCTGTGCCTCCTAGCTTAATGCCTAAGAGTCTGAAATGGGTGGGGTGATTATTCTCCAAGATCAGAATATTGCCGGTCTGTTTTGGAGGTATTCTGCATCTCGGACAAGGCTGGAGTTTGGCTGCTGAGGGAAGTGAAGTGACGCAGAGCATGACACACAAAAAAAGTCAGATGGAAAACAAGGAGAGAAATCTCTCTGTTAATCTGTCGTCTTCCTGATGCTGAAAGGAAGGGACCGCTGTGGTCTTGGGAGTTCCACAGAAAATTAGATTGGAGCATTGGTTTGCTTTCAGAACATTTTAGGCGATACGTGGTTCATGCCCTGAATTTTGTGAGCAGGGGTTGAGAAGGGCACAGAGGTTTTCAGGCAAGTAAGTAGTAGTGTTTTTACAGGAAAATAACCGAAATAAAGAAATAGCTTATTCTCTGTGTAGTTTATAGATTTGGTGAGTGGGGATGGGGGAGAGGAATACATAGGGAGTATGTCCAGGTCATGTTCTTTTGAAGGATTTGAGTAGCTGGAAAGCTTTGCCTTGTTAGCAGACGCAATCACTCGTGGAGAAGAATACCATGGTGGTTTGAAATGGCAAAACGATGACATACTAGCAATGAAAAGTCAAATCCTATTACAGACAGTATAAGGGCTATAATAGTCATGGAGGCCAGGGTTTGTTTTCAGCCACGCAAAAGCAGCACTGCTTGATTTATCTTGGCTCATTGTCCTAACAGTTTTTAATAGTGGTAGGGTAGTTTACATGACACACACCTGCTCCCTCTCAGCTGGGTAGCGGGTGTGATGGTTGTGTGTTTGGCTATGGATTAACCATGGAATCCACCTCAAAATACTGTTTGTGCTTAATTTTCAGAAGATAACCGTAAAACGAATGGGCTGTGCATGTGAGCAAGTGCCGTGTTTCAGAACGTGGGCTAATTTGTAGACCTAGCCCCCTGTTCCTTTTAAGGGGGTGTTTTATACTGAATACAAATACGGCAGCTTAAGTGACAGAATTGCCAAGGTGATGACCATGGTACTAAGATGCCTAGAAAATGTTACTGTATTTCCATAATGCTTTCCACATCTTCTCAGGTGTCAGTACCAAAACAAATAACACTGTCTTCTCCAGAGATTGAATGTGTTCTCATTTTCACTCTTACTTCGAGAAATACTCGCCTTTTGCTTAAACAGCTGCCAAATTTGGAGTCTCAGAGGACCACAAGTTCATGAGCATAGTAATCTGTGATTGTCTCCACCCATCTCTTCCCTTTATATTATTAGTAGAACTCTTGCTTGCTTATTTATGTTAGTGGGGTTTTTTTGAGACTGTTCTAGAAGCATGAGGGCATTCTCTACTTTAGTTAGTTCTAAATGTTGACTATCTTTGGTATCATTAAATATTAATGTCCTTTTTGAGGCAACTTGAGCTGTAATTATTTGTGTCATACTAAATATTTTAATTTTGATTGTTACTGTCAGAATATGTATGCACTACCTTCCAGCTGAACTGGTAAATGTTTAATGCTTTTAAACCAGTGGAACTTGCTCCCATTTGTCCTCTGTCTATTGTGATGTTTCTTTCCCTCCTGTCCCTTACCCCAGATGGGGCTTCATGCTCAGCAGCAAATTTCCTAAGAAATTGAAATACTGTGGTTTAGTCACGGTATAAGTATGTACTGATGCTTCAGTGACTGCTGACACCACGCATAAAACTGTTTATAAATATTTTACCGTAAGGGTTTGCTCAAATCTGGGTAACAGGGAGAGAATCAGCATCCCTGCACAGGGTACTTGTACCCTGTTCTGTAATTTTGTACCTTGGACTCAGAGAAACCAACTTTACTTAAGATAGCTTATATGTGCACAAATTAGATAAACATGTCTGCTGTATTTAATATTAATGTGTTTTCCTTAATTAATGTTTTATGACTCTGCTGTGAACACCTTTATTCTAACACACTAAGTTTTCCATGTTTCTTTGCCTGCTTTTTCTACAAAGAGGATACTTCTGACAAGATGGATGGTAAGAAATTGTTTAGTCTGTCCTCTAATTCTATTAAATACTTAGTAAAATATCTTTTATGTAAAATTGTTGATGCTTAATATATTTGTCTTTTCATTAACAAAATACTATGCTGTTTTTGTTAACCCCTCTGTAATCTTGATGTCTTAATATGTCTTGTGTTATTGCTGTATTTGTTAGTGTTTTTGATTGGTCTGTATCAGCAACAAACTATCAGAAACTGGATGTTAGTCCTGTTTTTAAAAAGGCTCTGTTACTTACAGAGCAATTCTGTAATCAATACATGCTTTTTTTTTAACTGGCTCTAGTTCCATGTACTTCACAGTTTTACCTGTAAAGTCCAATTTTTTGACTTCTCAGCAGAACAGCAATGGGAGAGGAGAAGATGCTTAACCACATTACTAAGGATTTAAAAGAAACCACCAAAACCACCACTAAAATCCTCTTTCAAAAGTACTCTGTCAAAATCTAGTCTAGCTATGTAACTTTAGGTGCCTGTAAATCCTGAAATACAGTGTAATTATATTAAAGAACAGTTTGTTAGAAAATCTACCTGGTAAAACAGTATTCCAGCTAAGTTTTAGTACTTACTTTTTCTTAATTCACTGTATTAAACACATGGAGGGAGTTGTTTTCTCCTAACTGCAAAGCAGTTGAGGATCAGGCTCCTCACAGGAGTTGTCTGTTTCAGGTGTGTGTAAGTAATGCTTCCCATATGATAGTGACAGAGTCCCAGCCTGATGCTTCATAATTCTAGTCCTGATTTACTGCTGAGGAACACACAAGTCAGTTATGTTTGCGACCTACTCAATAATTCTTGCCAGATGTGCCTGTTAACAGTACCTATTTCGAAGAACAAGTAGTTTACTGGAAGCAAAGCAGGCCATGTTTTTCACAGAAATGAAAACAGCAAGAAGTTAAATCTCTGAAACCCAGAATCCTGAATTGTTTTAAAACACGGACAGTCAGTTTCATGAGAAATACTTTTGGAAGAATTTGAGCCATTTTTGAGTACTGCAGATGGCAAGCCTACTGTAATAAAATGAGGAGGGTTTGTACAAGGTGGTAGTGTCTGTCTTGCTTATTTCCATATGAGATATCCTTATGTTCCCTATAAGAATTAATCTATAACTGTCTGTGCTAAACACTTAATCTTGAGCTTTTGCACGTTGTCACCAGCAGTAAATGGTGACGTGGCCATGGGTACAGGGTTTTTCTTTTGTTCAGAGCAGTGGTCGCAACTAATGGTGTCCCACACATCTGTTTAAAAATAGTGGAGGAAGAGCTACACAGTTGGTCAGAATGATAGGGTGGTTTTTTCTAGAGGATATCTGTAGGGATGATGTGTGAGACAGAATGAACACAGCGTAGCCCTCCACCTGTACTTGTATGATACAGCTGCTCTGATCCAGTGGCCACCAGGAGGAACTAATTGTTTTTTCCTTTTCCTACACATCTTGTCCACATCTTTTTACCACTTCCTTCATTAGTGCCTTGTAATATGCCATGGTCAATCACTGTAGGTGAACAAAGTCCAAAAAAATTATTTCATAAACCAAAAGTGAATAATATTCTGTTATATATCTTTTGGAGCTGATGGTGAGCCTGTAACATCCAAACCAGGTGGTAGTACGAGGCTGGAGAGGAAGGAGAAGCAGAACCACCCGTTTTAGGAGCAGCTGTTACCCTGGCTTAGATGTTGCATAGAACCTGCCTTCCAAGATCCAGCTCTGGAGGAATGTTGGGTTTGTGGGGGTAGTTTAGGGTTTGGCTTTTTTTTTAATACAGATTGGCAAATTAGATCTGGAAAACTTTGATGCAGTCCTAGATACATGTTACTGTAACTGAGTTTTGTGAAGAAGCATTGAAACTTACACTGAATTACTTTTTTAGAGGGAGTCTTTAGAAACAGTTCCTTTAAGATAGTAGAATATGAGAAAGCCGTAGACAGATTTGCTGAGAAAGTGAAGTTCAGGCTAGCCAAAGACACTAGCAGATGTTCTGATCATTGCAGTTCTCTTGCAAGGGAGAAATGGCAGAGTGTGAAACGAAAAATGGAAATCCCTTTGGCTTTTTTGAGGCATTTAACATTTTTATCACTGCTAATACATATTTTATTCCATAATCAGATTTATTTGAAAGAAATTTAGGGAGAGGAAGGACTGGTGTTTAGATAGCTTCCCCTCAATTCCTAGGTATTGATGTCAGTAAAAAGACTTGTCTGATTCTCATTTTGTCATAATCAAGCCTTGTTAAGCTTGGCATACTTGTCAAGTGTGATCTGGTTTCAGCAAGCTCATATTACTTCCACTTCTCTGAGCAAAACCTGATCTTGTGCATGTAGATCTTCAGAGTAATCATGGATTAAATTCAGGGAAAGCCTCCTTGCTGGCAGTTCCTATCAAATTACCGCTGTCCAGTGTGGGAAACATTGTCCTTGTGCTTTTCTCTGAAATAACTTGTAATAGTATGTTTTATATTTTCAGGAGAAGTAGCAACAAAATATTTGTATTGTCTGTTTTGATCTGTACATGTGCTTTTGTTGACTTATCTCAGATTTTTTTTGTGGTGGTGGTTTTGTAACAAATTTGGAAGTCAGTGCTATATATTGTGTTCTTGGAAATCACTAACAGTGTACTGTGGATGTTGCTTGATAGTTTTGCTTTAGTTCAATAATGGAGTTAGAACACAAAAGCTTTAGACCTCTTGATAAAATTTGTCAAGATTCTATTCGTAAGATTAATCTCAAAAAGGAATTGCAGAGACACAGTATTGTTTGGAATATCATGTATTTTATTATTTTTTCTGTTTAGGAACAGCTTCTGAAGATGGTAAGAAAATATTTTGTTAGAACAACTGATATTTTCAGCTTCGTATTTTTGTTGATTACAAATGAAGCTTTGAAAGTAGAATGTGGTCTTTCTGGGGCTTTGTGGAGGTTCATAACTACAGATAGCTTATGCATCTAATACTTGGTTGTCATGTAATATTTTTAAAATTCTTTTGCTTTTATTTTAATTCTCAAGTACTCATCTGCAGTAGACGTGTCATTGCTTAACATTTTTCATGTGAAAACGTAGGAGCTTTATAATTTTGCATTTGTTTTTTAAAGCGGATCTTGTCACAGAATATTTCATCCGATGTGTTCATGCTCTGGGAAGCAGGTGCTACTATTAGTCATCTCTGGGACTTGGGAATTCATTTTCAATATGTTGTTAACATTTAAACCTGTCATTAGTGAATGGATGTTGAGACTCCAAGTGCGGTAACACTTCATTTGCCTTACAAACACAAATGTGTTTTTTACTTTGATAAAATTGAATCTAGTTCCAAGCAATAATTCAACACAGTATCCAAATAGTGGCACTCTGTATTCCCAACTTTTTGGGCCAGATTCTGAGCACAGTTACATGCCTTGCAATTTTGCAGTACTTGGGGGAAAACATTGGCATTGCACGGGGATAACTAGTAGAGTTGGGACTAGTTAATCTAACTGGTCTTGCTAGCGTATTGTTTTCTAATAGTTTAGTGAATAACTTCATTTATCCTGATTCTCTTCTTATAGACTCTCATCTATGGCTATTCCCTCTACTTGGATGAATAATATTAACTTGGTTGGTCTACAAATTCTGCTGTGGAAAGCCTAAAGAGGCTAGAACTAAATAACAGTCTGTGCACCTAATTATTCGTGGGCAAATATTGGCTACCTGTCTAAAAAAATATCTTAATTATGCTGGTTTTAAAAGTGGATTAATTGTTGAGCTAGATCCACCCTGTACAAGCTATTTGGGTTTTGTTCTTGCAACTTTCAAGAATTATGGTTAGCATGGTTTTGGTTTTTACTTCATTTTACTGCTGTTCAAGAGGTTGGTTTAGGAAATGCAGTACACAACTCTTATTTTCTTTCATGAATAATCTTTCAGTTACCTATAATTCATCCAACTGGGGTCTTCCTTTCTTTTGTACTTTCATTGGATGCTCTGAGGAACCTTTCTGATAACCCCAAACCCCAAAAGATGGTTTGGCGTTCTGGAGAGAAGTGAAGTTGTTGTTTTAGTTGTAGATACTCAGTTTAATCTGTCTCTTCCTTAGTTGTTCTCTCTGTTTAGGAGAGTAGTATTTCCTTGTATCACGTTGTCACTGCAAAGTACGTAAGTGTACTTGGTCTTTGCAAAATGCTGCAAAAGGCTTGGGAGATCCTGTGGAAACCTGTATGACTGTGACCAGGAAAACAGTAGAATCTGTAGTAACAGGAAATGAGGAGCGAAGTTAGGAAGAAACCTCAGAACCCTATTCAAAAAACAGTCAATGTAATTTTTGTCATTTTACTGCAGGAAAAGTAGAATTACAAGCACAAGTAATCATGAGAGGACTGTACCTGATACAGCAGCATTAGCATGCGCATTGCCCCCCCTTACATTTAACAAACCTGCGTTTTTATACAATCAACCTGTTTATGTCAGAAGCAAGAACTGGCGAGCTAGTTCAGGGTGTTTAATTGATAAGGTGTAAATTGTTTACTGAAACCTGCAGCATCAGAGGAGAAGTATTTCCATTCCTCAACTGTTAAGTCTCTCAGTGTTCAAATTTCTACTAATTATCCCAAGTGAATTTTCACCGGTTGAGTTACATTATGCTTCTTTTTTATCTACAGAAACTTAAGAAAATATTATTAAATGTTACTGTTGCTTTGTTTTCTACATTCCTGTGAAAAGCTGGTTTAATACCATTTTTCTTTTATAGGTCGTGTACGAACAAAGCTTTCAACGCCTTCTGTTGGTATTGGAAATTCTAAAACAGATTCCAGAGGACGGAGTAGAACCAAAGTGGTGTCACAGTCTCAGCGTATGTATTTTCTGTTTGTCAGTCATACCTGATAAAGAGGCCAAATGCTTAAGCGTATGTTTATTGACCAATGGCTACAGTCAAAGTTAATTTTTTAAAAAAAGCTACATACTGAGTTGTTGTTCTGTGCCTTAGGTTCATCATCGCCAGACAAAAATGAAGGTATTTTTTTCAGTGTTTTGGGTCAGTGGTATTTGCATGCTTTTCTAATTCATGTTGTTTTTCTCTGGACAAAATACTAGGTTAGGTCTTAGTTTGCCAATTAAATTAGATAATGTTACAGGAAGTTAAGTCTACACTTAAGTTCTGTCTTCAAGTATAACTTCTCAACATTCTTTTCCCCCCCTTTCTGACCTCCCCAAGACGAGACACTGGTAAACTCTGTGTCACTTACATACGACACGTGGACAAGTAATACAGACGAATGGGTAGGCTGAACGGTGGCCATGGTGTTACCTGCAAAACCTAATTTTTCCTTTTTCAAAGCGTCTTATTTTTCAGCCAGAAATACCTATGTTCATTTTAAGCTAGGCACTCCTCTAGCTCTTGGATATATACTCCTTTTTTCTGTATTACAGCTGTTACCTTTACTTAACTCTTCTTTGGAATTAAAATAACAAACACTAACTTCATAATCAGTTGCTTAACTTACATTGACTCAAAGGGTTAAAACAAGCAATTTACTGGATATCAGCTAATCCACAGTAATTTTCTGTGTGTGTTTAGAAACAAAAGGAAATGCAAAATTTCCGATATAGCTAAGCACTCTGTCATTAATTAAAAAGACCTGATTACCTCACATTGTTTAACACTGGCTGACCTATGGCGGTTTATTCACACATCTGCAACAGACATCATCTGACTAAGCTCTGTAGTGTTTTCGGATTCTCATCTTTGTCTAATTAAGTGAAACGCAATCAAATTCATGAAGACAAATTAACAGTAAATTAAACTAACCGGTCCTGTAGTTTGTGAGGTCTAATGTTATAAACCCAATAAATAATACAGGTTTTGAATTTTCCAGTACAATTATCTTGCTATCAGTAACCATATCCACTTGCTTTTAATAAAAACCCTTAATTCTGTGCTTAGTGGCAGAAACATCTGTCTTCATAGCAATGGCTGCATTTATCTTAAATAGAATGACTTTAGAGGTTAAAAAAGCAGGTAAAAGGGTATTGAGAGGGTTTTCTCCTGTTAGAGTACCTCCCATTAAAGTTTGCATCACTTCATTTTTCAACAAATACAGGTGGATCAAACTAGAGGTTAAAAAAGCAGGTAAAAGGATATTGAGAGGGTTTTTTCCTGTTAGAGTACCTCCCATTCAGTTTTGCATCACTTCATTTTCCAACAAATACAGATGGATCAAATCTGATCCAATAACAGAAATTCTCTTAAGTAATTGTTTTGCTTTGACAGTGCTGTAATGCCCCAAGTGTTTGTGGGATGAGATCTTGAGAATAAAACCTGGCTATTGGCTGTGACAGAGGTGGTGCAAAACTTGTTCTACGTTTTCATTGTTAAGATAACTACCCTGTAGCATAAGCAAAGAATATTCGGATTAATAGTTTAAGGGGAGAGGAGTTAACAGACCCCTCAAATCACTTTTTCCTTTATGAAAAGTTGTGAGCAGTATCTGTAACACTCTTCATTAGTGTCAGGGAAGTTCTGAAATAAGCTTTTTGAAAACACCTTCCTGCTTTGAATAGATTGGGTAAATTCTTAAAAAGTTAAGGTGTTCGATTAAAATATGGTAGTGGTTAAATTTAGGTAGCAATATAAGACTTTTGTGATGATCATTGTCATATAATATTAATTAAACTGACTATATTTAGGGAAACGAACTGAAGCTTTTTCAGTTTCCTTTTACCAATAATGACAAACTCTCCCAAGAGAATTCATTTGTGCACAGGGATAAGTTGAATTGATACCATAATACCTAGGCTTGTTTACATGTGATGTGTGAAAATGAGAGGCGTGAATGCATCTTCACAGCCTCTTGTTGCTAGTTCTGGCTTCAGAGAGCTCCTTATAACCCGTCAGTGGGGGAGAACAAGAATTCTGAGATGTTTTAAGGACCATAAACAGGGCAAATACAAATGGGCAGGCAGAGGGTAATTGTCAGGCACTGTATGCCAGCTATTTGGATGATGCTTCTTTATGTGACCGAAAATTTTCACAGCGCTGTTGGGAGCGAGATGCTTGATGTTTCCATACAGGGCATCGTTTTAGTTTCCCAGCTTACAGTGGGAAAACAACTTCATATTAGATTTAAGCTTTAACATTTTTTTTTTTTAAAAAAAAAAGCACTGACACAGATGCTTTTGTAAATTTAGGTTTACAACTACTTAGCACTTTTGTTCAAATATCATTTTATGAAAGACTTGCAAATTTGAATGCATTTACAAAAGATACTTTTTTAGGGTTTTAGAAGCCCTTTACTCTTCCTCTTCTATTTTTAAATTGTAACAAAATAAATGCATCCACAAGCTATAGCTCATTATTTTATACTTACCTATGGAAAAAATTCGTTCCATTTCTTTCCTCTCCCTTCCTGTTTGATTGTCGGGTATTTCAGCAAGGTGTGCTAAAATTGCATGGCAGTCTTCATTCAGAGGAAAAGAATTAAATTTCTGGATGGAACCAAATTCTTACTTTTATACTTTTGATTAATTTCAAAGTGGAAAACCTGAAATTCTATGCAAGTCTTTTCAGTTGTGCCATTGTAAGTTGGTTTTTTTTTTGTCATCCACCACACCTGCAGCTCAGTTCCTTTATTGTCTGTCTCCAAAAAACCCAAACATGTTTTGGCCTTGTGTGTAATTTTTGTTCAGCTGTTGAACTTGAACTTTCTTGGCAATATAATATTCTCTTAAAGTAATATGGAGGCTACAGTTTCATGTCTAATTGAAATTTAATTCTTCAGTATTATCCAGTTGTTGATTAGAAAGCTGAAGAATTGTAACTTGCTTGTGCAGCTTTGCTTCATCTGCTTTGTGCATAAGGCATCTGAGTTTAGTTCTTCAATTGTGGAAGCTACTTAAAAGCACTGCTTTAGCATTACCCCCTTGTGGCTTTTTTTCCTCTGTGAAATGACTAAAGCTTTCTTATTTCCATTTGCCATCCATTTTTTAATCTGCTCTGCTCCCTCCCTCTTCATGGATTATAAACCCCTACCCTAATCCTGCCTTTACACTTGTTCAGGATCACAGTCTGCTAACCCCATTGGTGGTAAGAGCCTACAGAATTTGTGTATACGTCATTGTTTGATCACCTGTTTGACATACCTCATTTAAGGACCCTATTCAGCAGAAATTCTGGCTTGCTTTTTTCCATATGCCGCACTTACCTAATTGGATGTAATCCTTATTTAGAAGGCAATAGATATGGGAGGGTTTTGTAATTTTTCAATACGTTTTTAGTAATCCTTCTGTCATCGTTCAGTTTGCTTAGATCTACTACTAGTGGGAGTACAGACAACAGTATGCCAATGCTGTGATTAGGATATTAAGCTTCGTTTGGTTTTTTTTACGCTACACTGCTGCTCAGGCAATGGAAAGATAAATCAAGTATTCGAATGAGAAGTTGCATTTCCTCTGTATATTCTGAGAAGAATCACCTTTTCAGGTTTCTGACATATTGAAGAAAGTCTTTGAAAGTCTCTGGCTCAGTGAAAGCTTTTACGCTATTTTCATTGCTTTAAAGAGATATAAAATATTGGGGGCTAAGAAGACAACATAGTAATATCAGGTGTAAGTTGAAATGCCTTGGCATGAAGACTACCAAACCCCTAATTTTTGCAGACCACAGCAGTTTTATAGATTTGCCTGTTCTTTCTTTTGCTGTAGAAGTTATGCTTGTGTTTTCCAGGCTGTGTAATACTTTATTTATCATTTCTGCTGAATAGGTCCGTAGTTGGGAAAAGGGATTTTGCTAAATAATCATTTCAAGTTTGAATTCAAACAATGAATCTGAAAGTATATGCATGGTGCATTGTTTTGGTTTTTCTCCTTCCACCCAGCATATGTTTTATTTTGTTTGGGATTTTGTTTCTTTTCCCATATAGTCAAAGCTTTAATCAGCTTTTTTCTTTTTTAAATGTGCCTCATAAGAAGTAATCCATGAAACTCACTTGAGATGTTGCATGTTAAGACTATAGATCTGATCGTGTAGCTGTGGTTTACAGTTACCTGATTATTTTTAAAAGATAAATGGAAGGTTTGTATCTGTATGTCATTAACTCTTTTTTTTAAATTATGTTTTCCTTTGTATTTGATCAGACTTCTTGAATTCTGCAGCTGGAAACTGTATCAACTGGTGCTATAAATTGTTTATAATTAGAGTGGATTCTTTGTTAGGGCTTAGAACTTAAATTTTCTGTAGCTGAAATAGCAATATTAGGGATGAGTGGTCAGTTTCTTATAGTGACTAGATTGTGTTGAAATGAACATTTATAGCACTTCAAGGCCAGGCTTGATGAGGCTTTGTGCAACCTGGTCTAGTGGAAGGTGTCCCTGCCCATGGCAGGGGGGTTGGAACTAGATGATCTTTAAGGTCCCTTCCAACCCAAACCATTCTGTGATTCTATGATACGTAATGTACAGTTTTGAGTAATAAAAATGAGACAAACATGTTTTGATCAATTTTTTAGCTTGCTTAAAACTGAATATTTTCCTCAAATTTGTGGGGTAACCTCCACAGAAGTAAGCATGAATATTTTAATTGTCTTCATTGACAATTTATTATTTAACTTCTCAGAGCAGTGCTTGGAGACCCCATGCTTTTAAAAGCAAGGGAGAAGGGTTTAAATGTTAGAAAAGTTATGTTGGTTTATTACAACATTGGTTGCACTGGAAGACCTGGAATAATTATGAAATAACTAGTTTAAAGTTTCTCCTTTTATCTTTCTAACAATTCCTTTTTTTTTTTTTTTTAAATTAGAAAATCTGATTAGTGAGGCCATGTAGTTTAAAAGATGAACACACCAATGTTCATCTTGGGGACATTAGAACTCTTGATGAAGACTAGAAATGCTGTTTATGGTTTCTTGAGTGTATCTAGTGCTAAATACCATGCCAAGTGCTTCCTTGCATTGGTAATTTTATCTGCCTTTTATGTAGTGTTAAGAACTTGAACCAGGGTTTTCTATTTAACCATTTTATTTCTTTTTAACCATGGTGGTTTATCTTCTATGCTGTTACTTATGTTTACTCATTTTGCCTTCAGCTGGCAGTAGATCTGGGTCTCCTGGAAGAGTTTTGACAACAACCACACTTTCCACGATGAACACAGGAGTTCAGAGAGTGTTAGTAAATCCTGCAACTGCACAAAAGCGAAGCAAAATCCCACGAAGTCAGGGATGCAGTAGAGAAGCTAGTCCTTCTAGATTGTCAGTAGGTAAGAATCACTGAATAACTCTTGGTTTCTTTATAGTTCTCTTACTTCAAATGCTGGATGTCTATAGCTTGTGTTTAGGTGGATGATAAAATTAGAATACATATCAATACAGATCTGAAAGATGCCTGCTTTCTGAGGGTAGTCTTTGATATGAAAGGCAGTTTAAATTTTAAGTTGAACCTTGATTTTTTTTGCTATCGGAACGCTGTAGTTGTTTTCCTCACCTCCCTGTCTTCCTTCTCTCTTCCAGTTCTCTTTACTTCTTATCCCCACCCCCTAAACACCCACATCCATTGAATGAAAGTGTGATACCCTTTTGAAAAGATTTTCTGTATTACATATGTGTGGGTGCATGTGTATACTTCTGTGACACAGAAATGTATGTCTTATTTCTTAAACCTCATGGTATAGCTTGATTGCACTTGATTGCAAGCAGTAGTACTGAAAAGTATCAGTTGATTTTAGTGGCGTTGCTGCTGTTTTGTGTTGTACTTTGATTTTTACCTTAGCTGCATTAACTTCATATTTTCTTTCTTTAGAAAGGTGTGGTCATTTGCATTTCTGTTGATTAACTTGAGCATAAATTCTGAATCAGTAATGTGTTCGTATTTTCTGTTGCTTGTTTCCTCTCCGTCCTTTTCAAGAGGTTTTGCAACGGTTACGTAAAGAGTCAGGAACTCCCCTTTTTTAGCTGTGCGAAGAAATAATTTCATTCACCTGGCTACACTTAAGTGTAATCCTGCATGATCAAGAACGTGTGTGGAAACAGTTCTGACTTAGAATACGACGTAATTGTCAGTGTCTTCTTTTAGAAATACATCTTTGGTCTTAACTGCAAAACAGAACTGCATTAAAACTGCAACTTTTCTTATGTCTTCCCCCTTCTGTGCTGCTGTTTGTCTGTACCCTGAATCATACTAGCACGAGGCAGCCGCATTCCTCGGCCTAGTGTAAGTCAGGGGTGCAGTCGGGAGGCCAGCCGTGAAAGTAGCAGGGACACAAGCCCTGTCCGCTCTTTTCCACCCCTTGGTAAGTACTCAGAGCCCCTTGTTGTGCATGGCTGTCTGTGCCCTTCGTTATTTGCACCTAACGAATCCATGCCTCCTTCATTTAGCTTGTAGCCAGCCACCATTATTTTCCCTTCCTTTGGCTCACTCACCACTTGCCTCGATGGCGAATTGACCAATGTGTGAATGGGGTGCACACCTGAGAAAGAAATTCTTTGCTAGTGTTAGCCTTATCTTAAATACCAGGTTTGGACAGGGGTGTGATACGCAGCATCTAGGTGCTTTTTTTTGAAAGGGCAGTCCTGCTTTTGGAATGTTTTTTTGGAATGATGTGTTTCTCTTTTCATTGCTTGGGGGCAGGGATATAATCCATTTCTCACTGCCCGGCTCGGGCAAAGAGTGTAGGGTGCCCGTCATCCTCTGCCTTGCCCTGCATCAGCAGCTAGGGTCACCTGTTACCCAGACTCGCTCCCTAGGCAATGAAGCCTTTGGTCTGCAAGAAAATACGCTTCATTTGATGTCTCCTTAGCTGTGTTGTCATCTCCGTATTATGTGAAAAAACAGTAAGAATTTCAACTTCTTGCTCTTACAGCAAGTAAATCTGATGGTGCGGATAAAGGACCATTCCACTACAGCGGAACTTAATTCCAAGGCTGCTTTCTTTCCGTTTTCTAAATATGAACGTGGCGAGTAGCAAAGTCCTTATACGAGTCGATGAACAACGTACAGTTCTGAAGTTTACTTTTAATCTGTGTAAAACACAATAATCGAACAAATTTTTAAAAATAGAACAAATAATGGAAATAGCAGTTGTGGTTTCATAGGGAAGAAGTGGAATTAAAAACTTGAAACTCACACATGCATAGCTGTCTTCAGTCCTCATTTCTGGAGCTGCTGTAAGCAAAACTTTAGTTTCACTTAGTATTTCAACTTATTGGCCTGAGGCTTAAATATTTTTGCATGATTGTCAAGCTTTTGTCTGTTTCCGAAATATCAGTAATGCATGGGAACAGTAGTTTATAATTCCTTTAGCATTTGTTGGTGAAGGATTAGGGAAGCTTCTCGTGTCCATGGATCCTTGTCAAGGTTCCTCAAAAGTTGGTAGTAGGTTTTGATAAAAGTCTTTTTACATACTGGGTGGTGGTTTTTGGTTTGGTGGGGGGATGTTGATTGATTGGTAATACAAAACTGTGTGTGTAGGATTGTGTCCGATATTTTTCGGTGTTATCTTTGAGTTAGTCTTCAATATGTATCCCTCCTCGTTTGTTGTTCAAATATAGATTACAGTTCAGGACCTTGTAACACTAGCTGTTAAACATCGTCTGAAAATAGCAAATCTCTGGTTTCTGTCTCTAACTGAGGCACCCGACTGTACTCCTAATTAGCATTGGAAGTCTACGCTGGTCTGTTAAGGCCATATGCTTCCTGCCAGCCGTGGTTTTATTGGGAAAGTGCAGATTAATTGAATGAAAGCTGTTTCAATAACTAATGCTAATTTGTCCAGATGGTACTTAATTGGGAAATTAAATTAAAAATAGACATTATGCAGAATCCGTTAGTAAACTTGTCTTTTACCAAAACACAGCTGTCAGACTCAATTGTAGTGCACACATATCTTTTCTTTCAAAAATGAGGGCATTTTCCAGATCTCGTTGTGCTGGTTTTGCTGCCTTATGGGTTGACTTCAGTCACATGCATGTGAGATCTGATACACATTTTATATTTGGTCAAATGCTTGTGATCTTAAGAAGTCTGTATTAAGCTAATGCCGTAAGGTGGGTCATTGGGACAGGTTATTTTCATTGATGGAGCTTAATTTTTGTAGTCAGATATCAAAACAAGCACCTATACAAATACAATAGGTTGAATTGTTGGGATGCACAGAGGATGCCAAGTAGCACATATAGGAATCCAGTGTTGTGTAAAAAAGCTATACCTGGAATAACTGATTGCTGGGATTCCTTTTAGTAGGAATAACTTCCAATTGGAATGATTTCAGATGTAACTCAGTGTTTGTTGGACCAGTTGTGTCTTAGGGGATGCTATTAAATTCTGTCAGAAATAGTAAATTTCATGGTTTTCGGGGGTACAAGTGGAAGATGAAATAAGGCAACATCAGCTCTGTGTCTGTAGCTGTTTTACATAGGGTTGGAGAAGGGAATGTAATTTGCATTGCATTGAATTCTCAGCACAGAAATTTTTGCTTACAAATGCGAAGTCCTTTGGGGCATAAAATGACCCAAATGCTACATTTTTGTGTCTCAGTATAAGATTATAAACTGGGAGATAAGAGTCACTCTGAGAAGCAAGTGGCTTGTCATTCATATGGAAGCGCCTGTTTTTCTGTTACATATAGTTAATATTAAATATCACAATAGTGCAATTTCCATATTTTAGCTAAGAAATTGTGTTATTTTGAGTCTACTTGAAGTCTTACCTTCATTCATCTTTTAAAAAAGTAAAGCAACAACACACAGGTTTTGCAATTTGAGGGATACAAAGAATATCCTTGAAAGTATGCTTTGGAATGAGGTATGTGTGATCCAATATAGTTCTTCCTTTCACTGCCTTAATGTGTCCAGCATATTTCAAACATGCATGGCTGCAGGATTGTTTTTCATGATATGCCTGAAGTTTGCACTTTTAATTGTACCTTGAATTTTCAGGGCTTATTGATGGAAAGGTTTTATCCTGATACTGCTTTTATGTAAAACTCTGTCAGCCTTGATGCCTGTGTTTCGCCATCTGGCCTGTCTCTTTTTCCAGGCTGAGGCATACGTTCTAAAGAACCAAGTATTCCACAAAGCATTAGTTGCAACTTAAAATTCCCTAGCTAAAAAACTTTATGCATGTTTACTTTGAAATAAAATACAATGCTGTATCTTCTGTAAGGAGTAGAGAACTTTACGTGGAAAAAACACAGTGTTGTTTCCAGGACCTTTCCAGGGCTTAGGATCATTCTGGAATTCACTTGGGTTAAAAGAGGTGCGTTTTCCCCAAATGTGACTTGCTCCATGTCAGGGTTATAACAAACAAATCAGACTCTTAAATTGTCTGTGGTGATCAGAGCAAAGGATGATTTATTCGATTCCTGGTTTCTATTGATACTACTTGATGTGTCCAAAAGGTATGAAATGTTCGAGTTTACAGTTATTTATTAAATCATAAAATTATATCTGTGGTTCGTCACTGTTGGTGAACATTTGAATTCAAGTCAAGATGTCAAAACAAGTTTTCATTTACATGCCTTTAAAATTCAAACTTAACTGAAGGTAGAAGATGAATTGTTTAAGAGCACGTTGAATTTAAAATCACTTGGTTTAAGAGAGAAAACATTAACAATAGTGAGCCAACTTCTTTAGAATCTCTAAAAGACCAGTTTTAGACAAGTACCAGAAGGAAGAGGGTACTCAGTTTTATTCAAAAGTCCTTAAGGGTTTTTTTCTTCCTACCTTCCATAATTTTAAAGAATTTTAATGACGTCTAGTAACTGCCATAAATGTTTCACGTTCACTATTTATTTATTTAAAGAAAACAATACAAATGTGAAATATTAATTGCAATAAATTATTTTAAACTTTAATTAAAAATGAATAATTCAAACTTCCATCTCCGTAGTGGTGAGTTTTAGCTGAGGTTGACTCAGCTGCACGTAGGCAGGGACTGAAGTTTATACAGGTTGTGGGCTGCTAACACAGGAAGTTCGTGCAGTACTCACTTCTTACAGGTGATGTGTGGTGCATGAGCTCTGGCTCTGACTTGAACATGCAGAGTTGAGTTGAGTGCAATGAAAGACCAGTATCAGGGGAAATTTTTAGATGTTTCTGAGGATTCTGTTTGTGTGTGGGTGTGTGTGCCTCTGTGTGTACGCGTTTTTTTTCTTTGAACTTACAACACTCTTGCTTTTAATCTGCTCTTAATCTTTCAAATTAAAAAAAAAAATTATGCATGAGATGTCCAGTGTACATAAACATATAATTATATGTAATCATATTCTGTATAATCAAAGAACTTTTTCTGAAGCTTGTTCCTTCTGTGTAATACTCGGTTCCATGTGCTAAAGCTGAATCTTTTTGATACTCTTGTTCATCTACGCAACTATTGCAGCACTTTGATCCCGTGGTAATAGATAGGGTTTATATGATCCTGTTATTGCAGCTTCCAGACATCACTCCAGATCCACTGGTGCCCTCTACACTCCTGATGTTTATGGGGCTACAGGTGAAGGATGAGTACACTTTGCCGTCATCTGTGCCGTCATCCCGGATTTTTTTTTTCCCCCCACCCATTTGGTTATTCTCATAATTCAGTTTGAAAAAGCATTATTTATATTGAGTTTTGTGATTTTAGTAATCCAGATAGATGTGTTTATGTTGTTAGAGTTCGTCTCCACCCTCTCCCTCCAGTGTTAATTGTTTTCTTCCTTAACAACAGTAATTTTATTTTTACTTGCAGAAGAATAATTTTTTTTTTCCATTTTTCAGTATTTGTAGAGCATTCTTTATGCATGTAGCTTTCTAATTAGCACTCTCAATAACCGTCCTATTGTATTTGCTTTCTTTTTAGATGAAAACAAAAACCCAAAATGAAGAAGACATTAATTTAAGAGGGGAAAAAAAAAAAAAAGGAGGGGTTCTGTTAGTTAAAGCCACTGTTTTGTGGGTGGTGTTTTCCCTGTGATACTGGAATAGAATGTTTGTATATGACTGGTTTTTTACTGCATTTCTTTTTGCTTCACCACTAAAGGCTTCAGATTGGAAATAATCCATATTTTAGCCACTCCATAATTTATTAGAAATGTTAAGCAAATGCTTTTCTTCTGCTTGGGTTTTTTTAATGAGTGTGGTGTTGATGTCCCACATTGCTTCTGACTGAATTCTTTGTATTAATTTTTGTTGCTACAGCAGGTACTGGCTTCGGAATTAGTCAGTCGAGTAGATTGTCGTCGTCAGTTAGCGCCATGCGGGTTCTGAACACAGGTTCTGATGTGGAAGAGGCAGTGGCAGATGCTTTGGTAAGAATCTTGCGCTTATCTTGTGTGGGATACAGGCTTAAAGTGTTTGGTACCTACAGATTAAAGAATGCAAGAGGGCTTGTCATTTGTTACTGTACTGGCTTTCTAGGTGAGGAAAAAAGAGAAATGGAATTGCTAGAGCAGCAAATTATTGGGATTTTTGTTTCCTACAAAAGCCTTAACTTTAGAGAAATGGACATTTTTCCGTGGCAAACCAGGAGTAGTGTTGGAGTGGCCCAAGGAGCCACTTGAGCAGGTAGCACAAACTAGCAGTTTCCCACAACAGCCAGACAAACTTCTGGATAGGTTGAAGGCTTGTCAGAGGTAGGAATGACGACAGCTAAAACACTCTGCCTGTCATAAGCCTGGGTTCTGTTTAAAGTTGTTCTGTCTGACAACAGGAGATGGATGCTGAAGAGAGGAACTGGTGCCTTGGCAGGCAGCATTTCATGACTTCAGTTTTTGTTCTCTTGTTTTCTAAATGTTACATTGAGTTGAAAACTGCTTATGCCATTCTCCTCCTTAACCTTTACCCTTCTTTAAAAGGGTGGGTTTGGCTCCTCTACCTCCCTGCCCCTATTAACCAAACTGAACACATGATACGTTTTCCTATTCTGACATTTACTTCAGCCACCTGATATCTTCAATTAATGTAAAATACTGACACCATGAATCAGATACAAATATTTTATGATATGCAAATAGTATTCGATACCTGCTAAAAAAGTAAGTACCTGTTACCTAGTTATCAGAATGCTTTAAGGAATTCATTATTACTCTGTTTTAACAAAAAGATTATTTGGAACATCAGTAAAAAACGTACAAATTAGACTAAAAAATTAAGTCGTAGCTAGATATGACTGGATAGAGAAGAAACAGAATTTCAAAGGAAAAAAATATGGAGAACTTTGTCACGTTCTTAGTCTGGCAATTTATTGATTTCTTTGGTTAATACTGTCTTCTTGGCACATTAATTCAAAATTTGTGTGCCTTCACTGGCATAGAGATCAGGATATTTATGAAATCTTGCCTAATCTTGGTGACATTGGGTGTATTTTCCCCCTTCTGATATTGTCAACTTGCAGAAAGACTGGAGAATTGATGGGGACTACTAAGTAGTAAACTGGAAATCAATCTGTATTTTGAATAGGGAACAACAGAAGAACAGTCCACGGAACATGAAGTTTCTTGCCGTAATTTGAAAGCCTGCACTATGGTTTTATCCATGCTGGTGCTACACAAGGAGTATTTTTAGTACTTCTAGCAGCTTCCTAGCATATTCAAATTTAGCTGGGGAAAGTACATAGTAAGAATATAAATCGGTGAGGAACTTCACGCTTCCAAGGACTGCTCATGGAGCTTGAATTCTGCTTTCTTGCAGCAATACAGTTTGTTCATAGAAACAGGTTTGTATTACCTGGACCCAAAATAGCATGATGCTTCTAGAAATGTTAGAGGAAAATTAGTTTGTATAAAGTAGCTAGAACCTGAAAGAAGGGGTCAAGAACAGCATTGTTTTATTGTGGTAGTATTTGCATGCCTGGTTGCCTGCCATGCTCTAAACGTATAGGTTGTCCTGTACAAACGGCTCCATTTAGCTGGAAATGTGGTTAAGAACAGCCTTCTTGCTTTATCATAGGCTGAAGCCTCCCTTCAGAACAGTGTTTTGAACAGGCAGAATTTAGAGTCCTGACAGATGTAATACAATCCAGAATATTTTTTATTTTTATATTACTATTTCTATGGTATGAAAAATACCAGGCCAGTCGTAAAACTGCACAAGCCAAAGGGATATCAGTTCTCCTGGCTAAGATCTGGTTTGAATATAAGATGCATGAAATGCAGCGATACGGTGATCTTTACAGGTGTTTATACCTTTCACTTTAGCCCAGTCCTTGGCATTTTGTTTCATTCTGTATCTTTACAAATTTATTTTTTACTTCTGATGACCCTTTTAAAAAAGCTCATGTCCTTGTGACTTTTCCCTTCCTTTATTCTCTTACATGTATGTGTTCTGTTGACAATAAGCTTGCTTGTTACGTGATATTTTGACTAGTTTGGATTGCAATATCCTTTAAGTTACTCTGCAGTCAACAGTGGTAATTAAGGAGAAAACGATCACTTATACTACTGTTCTTTGAGTGAGTTTGTAATGAAACCGATTTTTTTTTAAACTACTAGCTTGAACTCCAAAATTTGCATGGCAGAATTATTTTGCAGAGGTGTGTGGCTTTCCTTTTAGGATAAAGAGGGTTTTTTTTGTTGTTTCACTCTGGCCTTTGGCATGTTGTGTTTTGTTTTTAGGGGATTTGGGGTTTTGCATGATGTAATTATTTTTTTGTAAGACACTGCTGTAGTAATTGTTGCAATGACAACATTTAGATATTGAAATGATGGGAAAATGAACTTCAAGTGGAAGTTTCATACATGGATAGCAATTGAGTGTGTGTGTGAAGTCTTCATGCTCAAATTGCATAAGACACATGGATTTTGACAGGGGAGTCTTTGTGACTACCCAGCAAGTGATATGTAGTATTTCTTTGGAAATGGAAGCTTAGGAAACCACTTCTTGGCAATGCATGATATGCTAATCAGATACAGCTTGCTAGGAACAAACTTTACAGTGAGACTAAGTGTTTTCCAGTGGCAGGTAGTTTAATAGTCACAATGCTGCTATGCCTTACCTTCCTGTTCTCAATTTCTGTTTCTTTTCAATAATTTACTGCTAACAGCTCTTAGGAGACATACGGACTAAGGTATAGAAACTATTTTCCTTCTTCAATAGTTTAATATTTTGCTATTAACATGCTTGATACAAAGGAAGTTAAAATGACAGAATATGTGGGTTTAGACCTAGTTCTTACATTCTGTAACATACCTAAAGCTATTAGGTGAAATAACTTCACTTTCAATAAAGTCTTCATGTCACCCTGTCATGCAGTTTTACAGATCTTTACAAGTAAGCCTTAAGTTGAACATTTCATTCATCAAATGCAGAGTCCTCTCTGCATTTGCTTTACTTTTATACTTGGAATACTACGCAAACCATACTTTAAGATATTTTT
>NW_010265116.1:37891-41066 GCF_000690775.1 Eurypyga helias | reverse complement strand
GAACAGTTGGAGCCATTTGTCACTGCAGGGAGTAGGGGTCACGCCGATTATTTGAGCTGTTGGTCTTTCTACTGGTTAGGGTTGCGTATACTCTGCCTTTGAAAATCACTGCTCATGTGGGATGTTTCTGTACAATAGAAGAAGCCTGTGCGAAGAAGATACGAGTCCTACGGGATGTACTCCGATGATGACGCCAACAGTGATGCATCAAGTGCCTGTTCCGAAAGGTCCTATAGCTCTAGGAATGGAAGCATACCAACATATATGAGACAGACAGAAGATGTAGCTGAAGTCCTAAACCGCTGTGCCAGCTCCAACTGGTCAGAGAGAAAAGAGGGCCTCCTAGGCCTCCAAAACTTATTAAAGAACCAGAGAACTTTAAGGTAAGAAGACATGTTCATAGGAAAACATTTTATTTCAGAGGTGAAGGGAGGCGAGGGAAGTAGGAAAGGAGGCTCATGTTCTAAAGCATTGCAGAAAGTTGGGGAGAGGGAAAGCAGGGTGTGTGTCTGTGAGTGTAAGATTGGGGAAGGAATGAGGAAGCTGTTGTCACTTCTGGCCACTGTTTAAAAAGCTTAGTTTAAGAAACAGAATTCAAAATCAAGTCAATTCTTGCAATACTAAAAATTCCTAAAGTGCACACTTCCAGTATTGATGGAAGAAGGCCTTTGTTTGTATTTATCTAAGAATTTATCTTTGATTATTTTATTATTTTTTTAATTGGGTATTTTTTTAGAAGCGACTGTTTAATACTAGCTACTAAGAATACCTTTTTCATTATCTGCTCTGTTAAAATAGTCAATGATAAAATATATGAATTAGTTTAGAGAGACATTTCTGGGTTGAAAGTCTCTTTTTAAACAAAACCTATTACGTTTTTATTCGAGTCTTAAAATACTTCTCGCTACTTCATTTACTGGATTATTTGATTCAATATTTACAGCTGATTTCATTGCTATGCATTAGTGTTGTGTGGGTACGAGCAGGGCAGCTGACTAGTGTATTGTTGTCACTTTGACAGTCGTGTTGAGTTGAAAAGGTTGTGTGAAATCTTCACGAGAATGTTTGCGGATCCTCACAGTAAGGTATGTTAGTTTTTTCTAAATTTCAGCAAATGTTTGAAAACATACATAAATAGAAAGCCAGTTGCAGTGAGATACGTCAGTGATATTTGCATGTGTCAGAACTTGACAAACTGTATTCTATAATAAATAGAATAGTAATAGAATAGAATATAATGAATAGAATTTAGTACTGAATAAGTAAGGTGGGGACTATACTTTGGTATTAAAGAAAATACGATGTTTTATTCACTTTTACCTAGGTAAAGACCCGTTGTGAATGATAGAACAAGGAGAATAATTCTTCTGTTTTCTGAGACCATTCAAATATTTTTAAATGAGTTACTTTGCCTGATAGTATTTTAACAGTTTTTGTGGGAGGTGGGTTACTAATATGGCTATATGCAGTAATTTCCTATAGAGAATGGACTGCAGGTAAGCAAGGAGCTGAATAAAGTTAGGATGGTATCACATGAAAAACATGTGACTTCATATTTTGTTTGAATTATAGGCTTGTTTGGAATAAACCTTATCTTTTGAGCGTAACATGTCCCACTTGCTGTCTGTGTTTCAGAACTGATAAAATTATAACTACTTTGCTCTGAATTTTTCTGGTTATCTCAGAACTATTGGCTTTTCCCAGCAGAATTCTGAAAAACTACTTTGATTGTGCAATATGTTTTACATATTTTTAAGTCTTCCTTATTGCTGCAATGGAAAAATAACTTCAGAGTGATGAGAAGTCCTGACAGGTTAACTTAGTGTTCATCTGTCCTTATTTTTCCTGCTGGGAAAAGTGACTTAGCTGTTATCTGTGACACCATGTATTGTAGAAGAAACCTGCGTTGCGCGCAGCAACGGGATATTGAAGTTGCTCGCATACTGCAGAAATACAGAAGAAAAGACTAAAGCCAAGCAGTTAAAGAGAAACTGAAGAAAACATTCCATAAAAAGAACAGTTAAGTCAGAGGAGAGGAAAGAAAATCAAATGTTAGAATATTACTGGTTTAGAAATAAGTAGTAGCTAAATTGTGAATAGCAGCATGGTTTAATTTTTCTTGTTCTTGTGTTAGTTATACTGCAGGTATGCATATATCAGAAGACTTTTGTTGTGGTGGGGGAGCCAGGGAGGGACAACGAAAATATTCCAAAATTTAGTTGTGTGTGTCAGAAGAGCATTTTCTCTTTTCGTTACGCCTTTAGGAATGTTACATTGAATTACTCCAGTTGATTGTTTTATTTACTGGGCACTTTGTAAAATAATGCTGCTTTGATTTTGAAAATTTGGCCTCTGTTACAGAACATGTGGTACACCTGTTCCAGTCACTGAAAACTTGCCTGCTTTTTGGTGTTGCGAAACTATTAATAGTTTTCGATATGTTATTGGCAGGATCCTTGAAGTATTACGAGTTCATGAGCTGTGAATTTTTTATTGCACACATGGCTACACAAATCTCGTCTTAGGCTCTTTTCAAATGTCTGTAGGAATTATTCTGTCATCACTTTTGGTTGGTGGTGTTGGTGGTTTTGTTTGGTTTTTTTTTTTTTTTAGGCGTTTCCTTTAATGTGGTATCTGAATGTAGGGAATTGCTTAGAAAAAGAGAATATCACTTGGAGGAGAAAATGGGAAAATTATTTGAAGGACATGCCAAGTGCTTACTTATAAAATACATTGGGTATCCCAATAAAATTACTAAATTTATCATAAAAGTTTTAAATACCTTTTTTGTTTTATTTTGTTTTATATTCTATACAGGAACTTTGTATTGATGGCCACTAATTTGTGTGTTTTTATCTTTTTCCCTTTTTTGTTTTGTTTTATTGGTTTGTTTATTTTCTGTTTTGTTTTGGTTTGGTTTCATTTTGCATGCTGTCCCCTGTGTTGGAACTCTCTTTAGAGAGTAAGTTGGTTCAATATTTGTTGGAAGCCTAACCCTACTTGCATGAATGTGCAGTTAACCCTTTTTCTCTATTTTTCTCCCCCCAAAAGTTCATGCAGTGTCAAGCCTTTTGCAATCATAAAATGCTATATACAATTATGTAAACTGTGTGGTAAAGTTTCGAGATGTGCTTTATCTACTAATTAACTGACATTGTTTGGTTATGCATTCCTG
>NW_010265116.1:8610-37860 GCF_000690775.1 Eurypyga helias | reverse complement strand
GCTTCATATTGTGGTGGTTGGCACATCTGAAATAATTCACTTTAAAGGTAGACCACTTGTGATTATTTTCATATCTGTTTATTTTTTCCACTCTCAAGTTATTTAAAATTTCAACTTTAGATGCTTGATTTCAGAATTTTGATTTACATCATAAAAATGGAGACTGCAAAAAACGCAGTGCACACATGCATCATTCAGCATACAGGCACTTGAGTTCTATTTCCATTCCAAATTCACCCTTTACCTTAAATGCTCTCACAGCCGCCTTAAATTCTCCATGCTTTGGCCTGAGACAAAATGGTACGACTCATACCTTTTTTTAAATACAGCAAAATGACTCAGCTTATCGGAGTTTTTTCCAGACATTCATTGTGGTAAACCGAAAATCAATATAAGGTTGAGACAAAATTGAGTCCTCATTTACGTGTATTTTTACCAGTGAAAAAACTGGCACAGGATTTTTAGAGCACTTTTGCCATGATGATTCATAATTTACTTCATAATGATTTCTATTTAAACCACTTTACATGTTTGAAGTGTCATAAGAAGTGCGCATTATTCCATGAAATGAGAGGTTGTAACTGGCTCGGCTTGCACATTGTAATGTAAGAGATGTGTGTCAGTGTCTGCAGGCTGGATGGAGCAGGTCCAGTTGTTTAATTCTGCCAGGTTCTGTAGTTCAATTTGAAGAGTTTTAAATACAGTCGTAGGACCTGCACTGTAATCTTCATAGCACCAAAAGATTTTTTTTTGTTGCTTGCCTATTTCCTCCTTATTTTAGGGCTCTGAATGCCAAGGCTGTTATATTACAGTACAGAAAGTAGTTTTTGGTTTCGTTTTGTCTAGGTCTTATAACTGTGCCCACTGCTTGTGCATCCACAAAGAGGTGTATTGTTTCAGTTCAGCCAAGTACAGAAGACGTTTCCAATCCTGAGCATAAAAATTTCTTCCCACTATGGGGTGGGTGATTTTTAAACCTCAGACTTGAATGCAGATCTAGACAAGTAGTGGAGGAGTTAGCAAAATTAGTATTAATTTTTTTTTTCCAGTTTTCAGTGTAGTTTGCCCCAAAAGGGAAGTTAATTCAAGCAGCTCATCCTGATGGGCTTTGTGTTGAGTAGGATATGTATTGTTTTGTTTCTAACATGACTTTTCAGTATTTAAGATGTCTGTTAAAAGAGTTTCCCTGGTCTTTATTAGACACCGAAAGAACCTGATTTTATTTTTTTTATTTCTAATGTAAATTTTGAGGCACTTCTTTTAAGGATACCTGTGCGGATTTTTTTCTCTTTATGGTGTGAATTTTGCTTATGCTGGCTTGATCATCGACATGAGAAGTAACGTAATTTCCTCATCGATGAAGGCACTCAGCAGCCTGTGCCAGCTCCTCCATAACTTGTCAGTGCTGTGGAAGAAAGCCCACTCCCGTGGACTGGTTTCTGCAGCCATGTGAGGTATGATCACACTTTGGGATCATCCATACTCACAGATAGCAGCAGAATTTGGCCTTATGACAAGCCAGGAGGCTGTTGAAATTCAGCCCTTCCTCTGCAGCAGCTATTTCCAACCTTCTACCCGTGTCATAAATACTCAGGAGACAGTGTCTCCCCAGCCCTCTTTGCATCATTGCAGTGCTTCTGCTTCTCTGCCCAGCTCTGTGCAGGTGCTGGAGTAGTGGAGGTAGCATTTTCAGACCAAACATCCATTTTTCTTTCCAGAGAGATGGGAAACCCATGGGCCACACAGGTATAGAGCATATATATCCTGCTTTCACAGTAGGTCTTGGAAAAAAACCATAAAATTACTGACATACTAAAAAAGCTTGTCAAACAAGATGTTTGACATGACCTGCTTTACCCCTTCCCTCCAAAAAGCCCTTCTTCCTGTTTCAAGTGCTGAGGTGACTATAAATGCAGTAATATGTCTTTTTTTTTTTTAACTGAATGCAGTCCTTTCAACATTAATTCTATTTATTGTGTTCAACGTGATTTGTGGATAAGAACACAATGGATAACAGGTTTTAATAAGATGAAGTGCCTATTTGCCCTATTCTGGTGCATAATTTTGTGTTTGGATACGTGCAATAACAGGAGGATCCTGTTGTGTTCCACAGATATTTTACATAAAGGAATTGGCCAGCTTTCGTGATTTTGCACTATTCAGTAATAGAGATACTTCCAGTGAATATTTCGCTCAAGAATTGTAGCAGCTTTTTCTGTTTTAGAGAGAAAGTGGTTTTGTAGTCATCAAGGAATACGTCAAATCAGCCTAATAATAAAGCTTGAAAGGGTAAAAATTAAGTTTTACTGAAAAAATTGAGGTTGCGCCAGCCATCACAGTAAGCATTTATTTTCTTGACGAAACTGCATGGAATACTTAATTGTTAAACTTCTACAGAAGTCAGCTAACATTTCCAATGTACTCTTGTATCAAAATCCAATGAAAAAGCAAGACAGATTTCTTTTTTTCTTTCTTTTTTTTTCCTGCTTGGCTGCAAAACACTGCCTTTCTCTGCCTCTGATTCCCTTACTGCTTTCTTCTTTGTTTGTAAGTTCAGCGTACGTCAGTGTCGTTTCCTCTTTTGCCCCATCCTACCCTCTTTCCATCTTCTTCTGCCTTTTAGGTGTTCAGTATGTTTTTGGAGACACTGGTGGACTTCATCCAGGTCCATAAAGAAGATCTGCAGGACTGGCTGTTTGTGCTGCTGACACAGCTGTTGAAAAAAATGGGTGCTGATTTGCTTGGGTCTGTACAAGCAAAAGTTCAGAAGGCACTTGATGTCACAAGGTAATGGTTTCTTAAAAAAAAGAATAAAAAGCCCCACGCTAAAAAAGTCCACACTCTCATGCTCTTTCTGAGTTTTTGAGGAGCTTTTTAGTGTGCTTATGAGGTTCTTGGAAGATTGCAAGGCTAACAACAGATTGTGAAACTTCAGTAAACCTGGCTACTTAAGCATTTGGGTTCCCTAAATGACTCTTGGTTGAAAGGGTTTGGGTCCTTAATGCTGAGCAGTTAATATGCTACTACTTAGCTGATTCCAGAATATGCATCCGAGCCACGTGTGTTTGTTGTCTTGCCTTGCGCTCAGTGGTGCGGTGTTTGCATTTGAGCAACTTCATCTTGATATAAAAACATAATGGGTTCACCTTGCCTTCCCTCCACTGTCCCCAGACTTCACTGATATCCTACGTGATTTTGAGGGCCCGCAGAGCTGCTCATCCCTAGCCAGTTTTTATTTCCCAATGAAAGTTGTACTTTTGAGTAGAGTTGGAGCTGCTCGGGAGCTACTTTTTATCCTCCATTCTCTGAAGTTCAGCAGAACGTGGCAGATCTGCTGTGGGATCTGGAGAAGGATGGTGTGTTGCAATCAGAATATGAGCTGCTACACCGCCTCTCTTTCTGCGGCGGCAGAACCCTGGAGGGTCATAGCCAGAGTGTGGCTGGTGGGAGAGGGGAGGCAGCCAGAGTGGAACAGGATGATTCCAGGAGGGGTGTGGTGTACTAGTGCATAATGATTTAGGGGGATCGCATAGATTTAGTATCAGAATACTACCGCTTCATTCCTTATTACTCGCATTATCTGTTCTTGCTATAATTGCTTCAAAGCCAGAATTGATTGAATTTTGTCCTTTACATGCTGGTTGAATGTTTCTGAAAATGAGATACAAGACCAACAAAACTGGCAGAAATGTTTTTCTTTTAGAAGTACTAAAGCTTTTGTTTACTGAAAAGAGCAAGGGCCTATATAGTGCCTCTCAACAGGTTAAAAGAAAATTTCACATAACATGATTTGTTTGTATTACAGGGAATCTTTTCCAAATGACCTCCAGTTCAGTATTTTAATGAGATTTACTGTTGACCAGACCCAAACACCTAGCCTGAAGGTAGGAATTTTCAAGCTTGCATTGCAAACAGTGTTCATTGATAGACATTTCATTATCTTAATATTTGAATTTGGAATGTTACTGTTGTGGGCTTTTTTTTTTTAAATGAGGTTTTCAATTAGTGGATTTTGTTTTTGTAAACTTTCAGACAGTCAAGCCAGCACTACAGGACCAGCTTCGCTCTTTTTGGAGCTCAAAGGTTTTTGTCTGAATTATTGTCTTCATTCTTAACCCTATGTCAAACTCTTAAAGTGTTTCCAATAATTTTTATTTGAATGCATTCATATGCTGCTACTAACCTTTGCAAGAAACTTTTTAAGCATGCAGACGTTCACTCTTAAACATTCCACTAGTATGAAAATGTTTGCTGCAAGAGACATCTAATAAAAACACAGTACAGTAAAAATGAGCAACAACAATGTGGCCACCTAACATCAAGCTGGTTATGCAAACTCACTCTATAAAATCTTTTCTAATTCTATGTTTGTGATTTCCCAGTCCTATTTTCATAGTTCATATATTTTTTTTCCCTGTGTTCAGCCTGATAGGTCTTGAATTAATTTGATTATTTTAATATTAATATGAACTTGAGTTACTATATTAAAAATCAGCTCCCTTTGTGATACACTTAATTTTCTGAAAGCAGTGTGTAGGTTTATAATTACACACATTCTTGCATAAAAATCTGTAGTCCGTAGACCTGCCAGTGTAACTGAAAAGTAAAAATGTATTGTAGTATGTTTACAGTTCCAAAGAGAGTTGATTTTTGGATAAATGCATCAAATCCCAAGAAGACAGGTGATGTAAATGGGGAAATAACAAGCATATAACAACTGCATTTTCTGCTCTGTCCTGCACGAAATATTTTTGGTTTGATGCTGCATCAGAATATGACTTTTCCCAAGTTATGTCAAACCTAAAGTCGTATGAATATGCCTCTTTTGTCTACAATACAGTAAAACTTACATTTTTAAGCTTTTGAGGACAGTTGATACGTTGACCACTGTTGCTTCGTAGAGCTGTGTTAAAAAGAGACTGCTGTCACTTATTGAACACAGCAAATGAGGTAGTAAAAATCAGTTTGTTGTTTAAATAAATCCTTGGAAAAAAGTTGGGCTTGGTTTTGTTTTACTTGGTTTTCCTCCCCAGGAAGGTGAAGTTGATGTTTGAGATGTTCTTTTTCTCTATACACTAGTGTAGCTGGTAAACACGTTGTTTCAAAGTTGAGAGTGTAGATTTGGAACGAGACATGGACTTCTGCTAGGCTGACGTGGGGCTAAGTTCACAAATACTCAGTATGCGACCTAGAAGGAATTAAGAAATCTGAAACACTTAATGGAAAAACATTCTGAAAATAGCTTCCTGTATTTAAGAGAGACTTCTGAAATGAAGACCTTGGTAAAAACTACCTCCATAGAAGAAGACCTGTTAGTTTGAAATAAAATCAGGAGTATTTAAAGCGATTTTTTGGGACAATACAGTATGTAACTGTTTAAGAGAAGGTAAGCTTATTTTCAGAAGAAAGCGGTATCTGTCCCCTACTTCCATCTTTCAGGTAGCTACAACTTCAGGATCCAGATGGTGAAGTTATTGAACGTAAACTGCGGAATTATTTATTTAATATCCACATTCTTTCATATTTTGCCTAAATCCCATCCTCAGTTTCTTGAAGACTTCAGCTTTTGTTCTTAACCATGTGAAGTGATTATTTTGTGGCTGAGCATGCCTTTGGGCTAGATTTACTGAGAAACAGCATTTCCTGCAAAAGGAAAAAATCAGAGAAAGGATTTTCAGCACCCTTAATGCCAGTCAGATACAGGAAGGGATAATCAGTCAGAAATTCGCTCCGTTGAAGGATTCTCTTCTACAAATGATTTTTCCTGTGGTTTTTATGTGTAAATAATCACGATCCTTTAGAGTCAACTGTCATTGTACTTCTTACACTTACAGACCCAGCAAAGTCTGGGACAATAAAAGTCAAGCTATTAAAGTGGCCTCAGAGGTGGCTTTGGACAGCTAGCCAGTCAGAGGACCAAACATAGAGAAGATAAAATAAAAATCTGCTGGCTTAATCCGTGGAGGATGCAGCACAGCGTATTGTGTAAAATGATTGCATAACTCAAATTATCAAGACAGGATATAATCTATTAAGCTTATTTTCACAGGTGCAGAACGTATGCTTTCCAAGGGATGGCGGTTGTCCTGAAATACACTTCAGAACATCACTTTCATTTTTCTCAGGTTGAATATCCAATGGCTCGCACTCAGTGAGGAATTGATTTAAGCATTGTGGCCAAAGTTCATTACAAGTTTCTGAACCCTTCTTTCTTTTGAAAATACTGACTTGCTGACAAAGGTTTTTGCTACAGTTGATCAGAATTTTTTTTTTCTATATCCATATTAAAATTTCTAGATTAAAAAAAAAAAGAACCCACAACCAACCAATGACGCAGATTCATAGAGATGAGAGAGCCCTTCAAAATTTATCTTTGGTGTGTATTTTAGTCATTTGGTTAAATAATGGCAGAGGCAGTCACTCCCATCCAGGAGCTTAGGGACAGACACCTGGGATGTGGCAATCTGAAAGTCACTTTGCACGATTGCGTGTGTATTCAGTTTGAGTAAGGCAGAGCAGAGTCTATTGCATCCCAGGAAAGCGCTTTAAGAGGTAGACTTTTCTGGTTTAAGTAAAGCAGTTTCTTTACATTCCTCTCACCTTTTTTCCTGTTACGTGAAATGTTTCTTTTGCCTTAACGTGATGCAGCAAACTAAACTGTAAATCTCAAATTTTTCACAGGACAGGAAAAAGTTTGCCTAGTGGCACTGACTGTGTAGCACCCTTACAGTACTTCCTCAATCTCTGGAGGTAGCCGCACATATTTGTGTGACAGAACTTGTCATTTCAGTATCTGTGAAAGATGCTTGTGAAGCAGGTTCTATTTATATCTAACCTTTTGTTGTGAGTAATAGTGCTAATTGTGGCTCGATCTGTATCTCAGTTCACTTACTACAGCAGTGTTGTTCTTAAAGAGAATACCTGTTTGTGTTATATGCTGTACAGGACAAATGTCTCAGTGTTTATAGTCCAGCAAAAAAGTAAATTCAACCCAGAAGAATACGAAGAAACTCAAGGCAGTATTAAACAACTTCAGAGACAGTGGTTTCAGTTTAATGGCAAATATTCATTGTAAGAATTCCTGGAGTTGTTTTCATTGTGCTCAAAAATAATTTCTTTCCCTTCTGGGAGAGATTAGATGGATGGTTAAAGAGGAGTGTGTTAGGCCCTTTATAAATCTGAACCCTGTACATATTTACTGGAAGTAGTGACAAAAATAGATCATAAGTAGATCTGCTGCTATTACAGAGTTTACTTCAGAGTAGATTTTTTAACGTGCAATAACGCTGTCTGCCTGTATTTGAGCATAGGAAGGTGCCCCTTCCAGAATTTCTTCTCTCAAATGCAATTTGTGAAAAACACACTCTTCCAAAATAGCTGTCAAACCCAGCTTTGAGTATCTGTCTCACTCTGAAAAGCTGCGTTAGTCCAAACTCCCTCCATTCCTCTTCGGTTCAGTGCTTTTCTCTCTCCCAAGAGCCTCTGTTTCCAGAAGTCTGTGCAGTTTACTCTAGGACTAGTTTAAGCACTAAATAATGCTGCTCTCTTAAGTACAGTACTCAGGAATTTTGTCACTGGGAGAAATGCCTCTGGATGTTTTAAGTGTTGCAGTTATTAACAGTAATTTTTTGTTAAGGTCTGATATTACATGTATGTAAATCACAAACAGTGAAACGTAGTGCTGTCATCATGCTTTCACTTGGTAATCTAGAAATTTTAACTTTACTACTTTTTGAAAACCGAGTGTTTTGCTGCAGAGACATTTGTAGGGTTTTTTTTCCTTGGAAAGAATTTAGGAAATAGTGTGTGTTTTACTGCATTGGCTGATATTGATGTGCGTAAGATGAAAGCCTCCAGCTATTCCTTACTGTATAACTTTGGAGAACTTGGGCTGTAACAGCCGCTGTGAAAACCAGTCTACGTGTATCGGCTATCACTAATGTGTGTGTCACTTAGAGTCTCTTGTGGTTTTAATAGCTTGCAAGTTTTGAATTTCCGAATAGCTTTGCTCAGAACAGTTGTGCTGCAAGCCATGAGCAATTAAAAACACTACCAGAACTCTTTTGTCCCTGGTTACGATGGACATAAGTCCTGTCTCCCTACCGGTAGGTATTTCTGGTTCACTGTAATTATTAGTGGAAATAAAAGCAGCTAAATCAAATAGGTGGCCTAAATAAATGTTCACCACTCCTGTTGACTGGCTGCCTGACAAATATCTGGGGCAGCGGGTGTTGAGGACATAAATATTTAAGGAAGGTACAGGCATAATTAATAGCCTTTTGCCCAAAGCTGTGCACTGGTGCAATTTTGGAGAAACTAGACAGGCACTGCAGTCTGGGATGTGTAGAACAGATTCTGCACAAGGAGTAGAGGGTGTTAGTGGAGTAGGAGAATGATGGTCAGATAAATGAGAGATGAAAGCAGCTTTTCTATCCTCCTCGTAAATCCATGTCTCTACCTTCTAAATAAAAAAGAAACACTTCAAAGGAAAAGTGTGCATGTGACTCCTAAGACTTCTGTAAAAATTCTATTCCATACCTTTTTAGTATTTAATGGGAAGATTCATGTGGCTTACCCTCAAAGGTAGTAACTACTCAACTCCTGCGTCCTTTACGAAAGAGTGCTGAGTACTAACTGCAGAGTAAGAACTACTAGGAACTGCTTGTTGGTTCATCAGATGATGTTCATTTTTCATTTTAATACTTGAAAAAAGTTCTTAGTAATTCTGAACAACTCTATAAACCCTGATTATTCTTAAATAGTCTGGGTACGTTTCTTTTTGTAAATAAAAGCTTCTGAATATGCGATTATTTGTTTTTTACTTGCTACCAGTGAAATTTAAGATTTCTATTAATATTTGAATTTCTATGGAATAGCTCTCTTCTGGAAATGTTACCTCCATTTGTGAATTTATATAGTGTATAGAGTTTTATATCAGTGCTGAAAGGATGTTTAGTTTAATTGGGGGGGTGGGGGGAGAATATTCTTTATTTTAGGGAATGAACACACTACTCTGAGAGCACACCTGTTCTTGCAGCACACTGTTTTTATTGTCCACCTGACTCTCTCTCTCTTTGCAGGTCAAAGTTGCAATCCTTAAATACATAGAGACTCTTGCACAACAGATGGATCCGGGAGATTTTGTAAATTCAAGTGAAACTAGGTTAGCAGTGTCTCGAATCATCACCTGGACCACAGAACCCAAAAGCTCAGACGTTAGGAAGGTATGTTTGTTAATGTGTATGTGGAACTGCGGTACATTCCACGGATCTTGGCAAATTAGAGAAGATGGTATCTCTTGCCTAAACAAAAATAATCATTTTTCTTTAAAAATAAACTTATCCTTTCATAGGGAAAAGATACTTTTATATCCTTCTCAGGAAACACACCTGATTTTTCTGTATAAAGTATCAGAATTGATAAAACTGACAAAAATTTCATGTTTAAGAATATTTAAGTATGTCGCGGTTTACCCTGGTAAGTACCACGCAGCTGCTCACTTGCCTCCTGGTTCCTCACCTGAGAGAGTCAGAGGAAAAAGACAACAAAATCTGTGGGTTGAGATAAGAACAGTTTAATAGTTGAAAGTAAAATAGAATAACTATACTAATAATACTAATTCTAACATGGAATGAAAATACTACTGCTGCTACTAATAACAATAACAATGATATATAATTTAAAATAAAGGGAGAGGGAGGAAAACAAAATGATACAATTGCTCACCACCAGCCAACTGATGCTCAGCCAGTTACTGAGCAGCGATCTTCCCTCCTGGCCAATTCCCCAACTTACATACTTTGCATGACGTTGTATGCCATGAAATGTCCCTGTGGTCAGTTCGGGTCAGCTGTCCGGGCTGTGTCCCTCCCAGCTTCTGGTAGAGAAGAAGCTGGGAACACAGGGGCCATATCAGAAACTGAGAAAGTCCTTGACTTGGTACAAACACTCCTTAGCAACACCAATGTTACCAGCATTCTTAGCACAGCTCCAAAATGCAGCGTCATACTAGCTGCTGTGAAGAAAACGAACTCTGTCCTAACTAAACCAGCAAAAGGTAAAAAATTTAAGATGCCTTGAAACTCTCTGCTAGGGTTGTATTTTTATGTATGCTAACACCTTGAGATTACCTTTCATAATACAAGGAATACCTTTGTTTCATTTCATGTACAGTTTTGGTATTACTCTGTGTGATACTAACAGCGCATTCGTAACAGGAGTGGGAAGTTTGGTAGCAAACTCAGTTCAGTCTCTTGGATTTTCTTGAATCATTTCTATTTTCAAAAGATCAAAACAATCTTGAATACTTTTGATTTTCAAAAAATAACTGCTGGCTTTTTGACAAAAGTTTGTGCTTTTAGTGGTAGCAAAGGTTTGTTCTTGTAATGCTGCTGTTCCAGTGCAAAGCACAGTTTTTCCACATAACCATTGTGAAGTAAAATATTTCTGAGCTACATAGATACACCATGGATACCAAATAGCCATCAGAAATGCACTAACGCAGTCCTTGGAAGGGGTTTCTAAGTAGTCCTCAGGTATGGAGAGCAAAAATCTTTGAATTTCGTTTGCAGTTCGATGGAGTAGAGTTTTGATGTTGTTCTGATTGTCACCAGCCTTTTGGTCTTAGCTGCCGTGGTCAGCATGCTAACGCTTTTTGGGTGCCAAATAAAAAATACTTACTTTATGGCTCATAAGGGCAAGCATCTCTGATACAGCTAACTCTTCTGTTCCTTTTTCTGTGTTTGTTCAGTTTGAAGAGTTGGCAACAATTCATTTGTTTAGGTTTCCTTTGCTACTGTCAATGAAGTTTGGAGTTTTGGCGGCTTCATCATTTCTGGAAACAGTTCCAAAACTTCCTTTCTTTTGGAGGGATGTTTTGTGGGAGAGAATTGAGAGAGCAGAGTGAGAGTTGTCTCAAAAAGTATGTAATGTGAGGAGAACAAAAATAAAAATAACTCCCACAACTTCCCGATATATGGAATGTTAGCAGTATGCACTAGGAAGACCATGGGAGAGATTATGTTAGAGATGATCTTTTTGACTGATTCAGGATGAGAACCCAGTAATAGGTTGTATCCAGTGGACTTCTCTGGCCTAGTACCACGTTCTAGTGACATACATAAAACCATAAAACAGGAGGGGAATTGAAGCAGCACTATCTTCTAAATCAGTAAAGTTTTAGTACTAAGGCACGTGGCAAGCTGCCTTATCGGATGGTTCATATCTCTAATAAGCATTTTTATGTCAGTAACTGACTGAATTGTGGAAAGAATTGCCAGCAAGTTCAATCATTTGGAACACCATAATTATAGGAGGTTTTCTAGGTTTACTTTTTTCTTTCCATAACACAGCGGTGAGAGGCAACTAACTGCCAGAAGCCTTGAATAACTTTTGAAAATAAAATTTCACCGATAGTTACTCAAAAGAGTTATTCTGATGGTACAAAATGTTTCATTCTCTTAACAAGCTTTACAGCCTGCTACTGCAAGCTTTTCCTTTGTGTTTATTTTTATAAGCTTATAGCATTTAGTGTAATTTTTTTAAAATAAATGGTTTTGCTTAGTGTATTTCTGTGTAACTGATGGGTTTTGGGGTTAGTTTTAGGGTTGTCTAAGTAAAACATTTCCAGTACTAAGCATTATGAAAAATGCTGGTTTTATTAGTCTGAAGTTGAGCACTCTCAGTGCAGCTCAGTGACATGGGTTTTGGAAGGTCAAATTCTATGTTTCAGAACTTAGATGTCTTCTAATATTAGAATTCTTCTGGAAAGAATTAGAATCTTCTTGGACTTCCAAGAACAAAACAAAAAAATACTTGTAATCCTTAGGCAGACTTTTAAAGATATTATCTGTATGACTGGGCTTAAATCTCAAGAGAGAGATCTTATGCTGAGGAGAAGAAAAGCCTCCAAATACCCTAAAATGCCTTTTTTTGATGATGATGTCAAGGGAGAGAGAGAAAGAAAATAAACTGAACACCTTTTGTGAGCCAATACCAATTTTGATACTTTAGGTTAAGCTTCGTTTTGGGCAGACTTGATGGTATCTCTTTCTTTCCTGGTATGACCCTGGACTATCTACTGTGTTATTTCACGGGCAGCTTAAATAGGCACAGTGTTAAGGAGTGGAGACGTGGATAAGAGGACAGAAAAAAGAAAGTGGTAATTCCCAAGCCTTTGCTCAGTGGCCGGATTTGTTTTGGTTTTGCTTTGTGTCAGTTTCTGTTAACAGACTGACCTTAAGAAATAGCAAGGAAAAGAGAAACATTCAAGAGAGATTGTAGAGGGCATTCAGGGTGTTCACTTGAAGGGAAGGCCATCAGAGGGAGAAGGGAATAAAAGCCAAAGAAAACAGCCAGTCACGAGTGTGCAAAGATAATTTGTGGCAGTGTAACATGCTAGTATTTTATGTCATTAAACTTAATACTGAGATGTGTGCTCATACCTTGGCTTTCCAGTTTTAATTAAAAATTGCTACAGTTCATTGCTCTGGAAGCAAAAGGAGGGAAATAAATGTCTAAAAGAATTTTCTAAACTACTTGCTTGAAGTATATTGCTGCTTAAGCAAGCTGCCTATCATTCTGCCTAGCATGAGGCACTGGTTCTCTCCAGTGCCTGGCAGACCTTGATGGTGAGCTGTATAAACTAGGCATAGTTGGTTAATCTTAGAATCAGAGTTTCGTACTGCAGAGAGACTATTAAACAATTCTGGAGAACTTAATCTCTAGCCCTGTATTGCATGTGTTAGTTTCATTGCTATGTTGACGGGTCTGTTAGCCTGTCCAGTCAATATTCATCAAACTGTGCAAACATTACTGAGTCACGCACTCAGCATTCCTTTACTAGAGGGAACCCCACCATTGTGTAACTTACTGTGCTGCTTTTTCAGTAAAAAAGCTCTGATTCATTTTTTGTTTGTTTAAATTCAGATTTAAAACATAAGTATAGGAAAACATGCTGTAGGATGAGGATGATGTCACAGATGAACTGTTAAAATTGAAGGGGGAGGAAGTGACATCCGGTAGACTACAAACTCCAATACTTACCAGGTTTCATCTTTGGAATACATAGTCAGCTTAATTATTCCTCATGATGTTTGCCTGTCTCTTAAAAAGATAAAGCAGGGCAGGAAGGGGATGAAGTTAACTCGTTTGGCTGTAGGAGAATTTATAAAGAGTATCAAGCGCCGTGATCACAATGCAAGCTTGTTCCTGCCCAGTGTGGTACATTTCTTTCTTCAAATGTGTTCAATTTGCCAAACCCTTTAAAAAAAGCTATTTTGTGGGTTCCTTCGGTACGTACTTTAGTAAGTGGAGATCTGGGGTTTGGGGGGAGTTGAGGAGCACATTTCTGAAAGACTGCGTGTTAAAATGATTGTGCATAGCGTAAGCTTGTTGTTGTGTGCCTGGATTTATCAGTATCTGAGCTTCCAGTTTACCAGCAAATACGAATTGCTTTTGTTAGCATCTATTAACGTCTTTATTCAAGCTTGACCAAGGTTTAAGTCACGTGTTGAGATTACTGCTCATTCTGGCATCTCTTGCTGGTAAGGTTATTTCAAAAACTCAAATTAATGTCTTCAATCTGTATTTTCTTCTTCTAGGCTGCACAGTCAGTGCTCATTTCCCTTTTTGAACTCAACACTCCAGAGTTTACAATGCTGTTGGGTGCTTTACCAAAAACATTTCAGGATGGAGCCACAAAGCTTTTCCATAATCACCTCCGGAATACAGGCAACACTGGTCAGGTATCTACACCTCTCATCATTCTTTTTGAAGTTACTGGTGTTTTGAACATAAACCATTTCAGTAGACTTATTTGTGAGAGTAAGAAGGCTGGTAGAGGAGGGCAGGCAACTCAAATCCCGTGTGGAAGTCTGTCTTAGTAACAGATATCCGTCTTTATGGAATGCCTTATCTTTTCTGCCAGAAAATAATGGTATTTTCCAAGTCTGTGTTGCTTCCAAGTGACTTAAGTTTGTGTGTGCTTTTTAAGAGTAGTTTATCTTTTACTTTGCTCATTTCAAACTTATACCTCATTGGTTAGTCAGTCCAAGAAATTAAATAGAAGCTCTTTAAATGTTTCTGGGCACTAGTAATTAAATACTATAATAAGTTAAAAGGGAAGCTGAAGTCCTCCTGGAATATCTCTTCTCACCTCTCCTCCAGGGATCAATGGGAAGTCCTTTAACAAGACCTACTCCACGCTCCCCCGCAAGTTGGTCAAGTCCTCTCACTTCCCCAACCAATACATCACAGAACACACTGTCACCAAGGTAATGTAGGCTGGTGTTGCTACAGTTCTGCATCTAAGGCTTCATTATGTGTTAGCCAAAATTGTAAACCCAACGGAGAAAGCGTGGAAGGAATTTTGCACGGTGACAGATGCTGAAAAATAACCCCTTGCCTGTCACAGAATGGCAGTACAGTGAACTGCTCGGCCTCCCTGGAGGGTCTGGGCTGGCCTGAGGTGGGAAGGGCTGTGCACCTTGGAGTGTAAATGGATTAACAAGAGAAGGAGTGGAAGTGGTCATCTCTAGCAAATGTTAGAATAGATCAGCTCGATTATCAAACCAGACTTTATATTGGGGAGACTTTAAAAAAGCAGTAGTTGATCAGTGTTCTGGTGTTTTGTTCTGTGGTACCAGTGTTGCCAGTGAAGTGGACTTTGTGATTTTGCTTTTTAGCAATCAACTTACTGTGAAAACCATTGAGTTTTATCAATAAGTCTTCCTTACTTGGGAACTTTTTTCAGAAAGAGAGGATGCTGTAAAAATCCCGGTTGTTTCATATTCATGAGAGAAACAGAGCAAAAGTAGTTTGTTTCTTCAGGCAGATGCTGCATAACGTATCCTTTCCCTCAGCTAGCTACTCCCAGTGCTTTCTCTCAGTGGCACTACATGGACTAAGATCTACCATAATAGAGTTTGTTTATGTGGAGAGTCACCTTTCTTTCCTAATGTGTTTCAAGAGTAATTATTTTATTAATATTTCTTGAGTCTCTGTTGTTCCATGTTAATGTTACTTAAAATATGGGGTCACAAAATAAATCCATCTTAACTCCAATGTCCTGCTCCACGGCCCACAGTGCATTTGACTATGACACTGAAAATATGAATTCTGAAGATATTTACAGCTCTCTCCGTGGAGTCACTGAAGCCATTCAGAATTTCAGTTTTCGTAGTCAGGAAGATATGAATGAGCCTGTAAAACGAGATTCCAAAAAAGATGATGGCGATTCGGTGAGTATTTAAACTCGGTGCATCTTGGTATCAGCAAACCAAGCCAGTGACTGATTTGTTATACATGATAAAGCATCTTTTTTTCAGGTTTATGTGTTACAGCTTCTGAAATTGGATGTTCCTACTAAATTACTTCTGAGCTTTAGGAAAATATGTTCCTAGTCTTGAACCATGGTTTGGAAATGTAAACACTAATTCTGAGTAGCACTGCTGGTGGGTTGATATAAAATATTACCAAATTAAGAATAATTGTCTTGCAAACCAGCCTGAGTTCAGGTTTTGAGAGGTCTGCACCTTAATATATGTTTTTCCAAAGGTTTTATTTTAGTCCATACAAAACCTATGAGTTTTGCAGTACCGCATGCGGTGTTTTAAACTTCTTTTTCTATGGAACTTTGCCTTTCCGATTTGTTGAGCTTGCTAAATATGTATATGCTTTAACATGTTTTTAATTACTTAGCATCAAACTTCCAAGAGAAAATACTGACAGCTCTTTCTAGTTCATGAATTATTTTGGGCTATGTTGCTTTCTTTTGAAGGAAAGCAAAGTTTAGGGAACTGTTTCTAAGACTTCTTATTTGAAGGCTAGTTTGAAATATTTGAAGTTTTGAAGTTTTCGCTACACAGATGAACTAGAAATATAGTTAATTTGAGACCCCACCTGGCGTGCTGCGTCCAGCTGTGGAGCCCTCAACATCAGAAGGATATAGACCGGTTGGAGCGAGTCCAGAGGAGGCCACGAAGATGCTCCGAGGGCTGGAGCCCCTCTGCTATGGGGACAGGCTGAGAGAGTTGGGCTTGTTCAGCCTGGAGAAGAGAAGGCTCCGGGGAGACCTTAGAGCACCTTCCAGTGCCTGAAGGGGCTACAAGGAAGCTAGGGGGGACTTTTTACAAGGGTCTGTAGTGACAGGATAAGGGGTAACGGGCTTAAACTGAAAGCGGGGAGGGTTAGATTGGATATCAGGAAGAAGTTCTTCCCAGAGGGGGTGATGAAGCACTGGAACGGGTTGCCCAGAGAAGCTGTGGATGCCCCATCCCTGGAAGTGTTCAGGGCCAGGCTGGATGAGGCTTGGAGCAACCTGGTCTAGTGGAAGGGGTCCCTGCCCCTAGCAGGGGGGTTGGAACTGGATAGTCTTTGAGGTCTCATCCAACTCAAACCATTCTCTAATTGTGAAGTGTAATTGTGTATTTCATATATTCATATTTCTTTTCCTGCAGATTTGCAGTGCTTCTGGAATAGTAGACTTAAGAGCAGGAAGTGGTGTGAGTGATACAGGCCGAACAGCTCTTGATAACAAAACATCCTTACTCAACACAATGCCTCCCCACTCTTCGCCACGTTCACGAGATTATAACCCATACAATTATTCTGATGGCATCAGCTCATTTAATAAATCTGCTTTGAAAGAAGCCATGTTCGATGACGATGCAGAGCAGTTTCCTGATGGTAAGCTTCAGATTGCCTTCTGTGCTAGATGAAAAATGGTGAGGTTTTTCACCTTTTAGTTCAGTTTCTGAATCTATTAATTAACAATATATGTATCAGCAGTGCTGCTTCTTTAAGAGGTTTTTACAAATACTGTGTTTCGAATTAGTTTCTTTGTCACTCCAAAGGATTACTAACATTGTTGGATTACTTGGTATTTGTAGAGATTAAGGGTAAAAATAAGGTAAATACCGAACTGTATTTCATCCTTCTGGTAGCACGTCCTGTAGCCATATTGTCAGTATAAATATACGTATCAGATTGCTTTATGATTGAAATTTAAATGGGGGAGGGAGGTCAATTTACATCAAGGAAGTTGTTGTAACTGGATCACACCAGTTTGGGAATTACGTGGGTGATGAAGTATTTTGTTAGTAATGTATTTGTGTTTGAAATGTGACATTGGTGTTTTCTATTGACTAAACATTCTTAAAAAAAGTACTAAGAAGAAAAAACAAACAAACCTAAACCAGCTTTTACTGGGAAGGTGGTGTATTTGGCCCATGTAAATCCAGGAACTTAGGCTGTTGTTTGGTAGGCTTTTAGAGCTTCTTTGTAATATTTCTCAGTGTATCTTAGGGTAATTTTTTATATCTAAATGTTGCAAAGGTTCCAAAGTGTCACTGTAATCATTGTTTAAAAAAGTAGTAGGTGTTTTTCATGATCTGGTATTCATTCCTGTGTTCACCCTTAGTTTTTAGTTACACCGTGTGCCTTCTGTTATTTGTGTGTGACTTTTAGAATTCCGTCTAAGGTAACTTGGAAAAAGTCTGCATGAAAAGATACACTCGGCAAAATACTTGGTGCAGTGAGGAGTTGCGGGCTTCTCCCGTAAAGCTGCAGCGCTCGTTGGACGTTGGAGCTTAATTTTCAGAAACTGCACAGAACTGCTGCCTGGTAATGACGCCAAGTCCTCGTCTTACCGGACTCCCAGCCGTCCTCTCATGTGTTGCTTGGAGAAGGATGGGGCAATCCAAGGCTAGATGGGAAAACCGTGGCTGCTCGTTTAGTCCTGTCAGCAGCACCGAGGCACAAGGGTGTATTCTGCAGGCAGTCTGCCTCACAGCTGAAAGCTTCAGTGGAAGAGATGCCACCGTGTAGCCCATATGGCTGTCTGAGTGTTTTGCCTCTCAAGTGAAAAGGTTTTCAGACTACCAGCGCTTTTTTTTTTTTGTCCTTTCCCAAGGCAGATGCTCTTTATCCAAAGCATAAGGAAACCTGGCTTTCTCAGACACTCCAGACTCCTCAAAAGCAGTCCACGGTTTCTGCTTGAACAACAGTGTTCCTCTTGAAAGCAGCTTGTTTATTTCAGTTTACTTCCATGGATTTGTGTTTCCCAAATATCTTCCTTTTTACCTGCCACTTTGTACCTGCGCTTAAGGTTTCTGCTTCTGTGTCTTGCTTTACCATCTTTTCCTTTCAGACCATTCCTCTGACTTACTGTGATAATTTTCAATTTATATCCTGTTCTCCAGAATGTCTGCAACTGCTCTGAAGTTGATGTCATCTGCAGATTTTATAAGTGGGCCCCGTATTCCTTCAACAGCATTAACAAAAGCATCAAACAGAAACAGGCTCTGCAGGGGCCTGAGCGGGGACATTACTCGTATCCCCCTCGCTTAGGGGAATGCCATTTACGTCCCACAGGCTCTGCAGGGGCCTGAGCGGGTACATTACTCGTATCCCCCTCGGTTAGGGGAATGCCGTTTACGTCCCTTCATCGGATTCATCGGGTTCTGTACCCGCTCCGTTGGCTTTTTTGGCCACTCTGCTTGCATGGCTTCTGTATTAAGATGCTGTGGGTGACAGTAAGCAAATCTTTACGAAATTGAGGACATGCTTATGTGTTCCCTTTTAAACCCTACACTGTTCATCCTGTCGAAAGGATATTATTTGATTGGTTTGAGAATAGCTGTTCTTCATCAAATATTTAGCTATCTAAATGTGTATTTTGACTCATTCAAATGGAGTCTGCTCCTCTTCATTTGTGTTTTGTTTTCTTTCTGAAAAAAATTTGGGGAGTAGACTTTGAATGTGACTACTTTTAGGCTTCTTCATTCTGGTCTGGAGAATGTTTGGAAATTAACTGCTGGGTGCTAAGTCGTACCGAGGCATGAAAAATACAGGCTATGAAGGCACAGCCCTCTTGGTTGTCTTCATGTCTTTCAGGAATTCCAGCTATGTTCTGCACTAATGAAGCTTCTTTCTTCCCCTTATTCCTGCATGGATGTGGCTGCTACCTTCTCCTTCTCTCCCCTCTGAATGTTCAAGTTGCCATTTCCTTCATTCTGATAATTCCACGGTGAAAATAACTTTATTCAAACAGATGCGGGTAGTTTTGCTCATTATGTGCCAATATGCCTTCCCCAAAATAGGATTTACTGTAACTGTAATCCTCACCATTCAGTAGAACAAGTGTAATAGTTCTTGTAATAGAAATAATGGTCTTGCTTCTGTAGAAGTGATTGTCCATTCTGCTCGTCTGTACTAATTAATAACTTGCCTAATGCAGTTTCAGTCTGTCCTTTAAGCAAACATTAATGATCCATTTGGAGAGCCTGCAAAGCATTCATTAATATAGAGGCAGTAGAAGTGCTTGCAGAAACAGGTTTCTGCTCTCAGGTGCTCGTGCTCCTGATTATTCGTGCAAAACAAAATGCAAATAGGAATGTTGGGTACAAAACAAGATTTTTAAGGTGACTGATGTGTTGTTTTAAGATACTTGATACTCAGTGATATTCAGTTTTTATTTGTTTCTTTGTACAGGTGCTTTGTGCAGCATTTCTAAGTTACAGTATTAAATACAGTAATACAAGATGTTCAAGGGCTGTGGCTTCCTAGTATATGACCTAGTACATTTGTTATAGAGGATGTATTTCATGTGTTAATAAATGGAATAATTTAGGAAAGATGCAATGCAGGAACATTTGCATTTTTTGCCAAAACTTACGCCAGTGTTTTTTTCCAGAAAAAATGTTTCTGTTAATTTTTCCAAAAGAGTCAGTGCAAAGATGGAAGCTGTGTGCTTTTCTTAAGGGCTAAATGGGCCTTGATGATGGAATAAAGGCAGCCACTTGGTATTTCATTTTCATTAAGACCATTTTTAAGTTTCTTGACTGTTTGCAGATCTTTCCCTTTGCAGTCCTGCGTTTACAAATAGGGATTGTGTTACTGGTTTATCCATCATCACGGAATCCTCTCCAATCAAAACTGAAATCCAGAGCCACCTTCTAGTGATTGCTGTCGGGAATCGCTGTGGGACTAACAGCCTTGATTTGCTTCTATTTCAGCTATTTTTTATCACAAGCACCATTTTTTTGCCTCCTATGATTGTTTTTGTCCCTGTTTATGTTAACAGCCTAGCTGTTCCTGTGGCACCATGGCCTGCAAAAGCCTAAGGAATTCTGTAATACTGTCAGACAAAAGACACAGTTTGTCATCTTGGATGGAAGGGTCGTATGGGAAAGGTGGCACTTTGTGTATAGATCACATTTGAAAGGATGCAGAGTACTTATCCCTTTGGTTATCGCAAGCATAAAAACTCTTGCAGTAAACTAGCTCACAGGGCTTTTTTCAATATCGCTGGGGAGGTTGTTGATTGTAAGCTTGTTTAGCAGTGTTGGCTGCATTGAGAATTTAATAGCCAAATGGCAATTCTGCAGGCAGATTATGGCGAAAAAAAGTAAGGCATGCTGGAAAGCCAGCTAGCTATTCTAGAAAACATCCCTCAGTTGTGCAGCAGGCACAATAAATAAAGTGTTTATTTGCAGTGATCTGAGAACTATGTGTGTGTGCCTTTTTTGACAGAGCCTTCCATGGACCATTCTGATCTGGTTGCAGAGTTACTGAAAGAGTTATCAAATCATAATGAGAGAGTTGAGGAAAGAAAGGCTGCCCTCTACGAGCTCATGAAGTTAACTCAAGAGGAGTCTTTTGGTGTTTGGGATGAGCACTTCAAAACAATACTACTTTTGCTGCTTGAAACACTTGGAGATAAAGAGGTAAGTTCAGATTAATCCAGTTAAGAATGTTAACAAAGCACACGGTTTACTTCCAGTATCTTGGAAATCCTGTGTGGCTTGTAGGAAGGGCACAAATTCCAGTTAGTCTGGAAAAACAAAAAACTGTGGAAATGCAAAGATGTCGTGAAGTGTGAATGCCCTGCTGGTGAAAAGGACACCAGCAATATTTACATTCTCAAGCATTCTTATTTGTTGATTGCCATACAGTGGATTAAACAAAATGTTTTTCATGGGGATTCAAAGCTCTCTCTTAATAGCCCCCGGTGGAATCCAGAATATCAAAACATCATGTGTGGCAAAGCATTTAAAAATATATTTCTAAAATACAGTAATGCTGATTGTGAAAAGACTTGAGCTTTATGTAATTGTTCTCTACAAGGGCCATGTTTTTGAAACTACTGAACATCAAAAAGGCACTAATACTTGGTTTTGATTTAAAAAGAGAGTAAACTTTGAAAAATGCATGTGCATTATGTGATGCTAAAGGATTTATCAGCACTTGTGAAGAGTAACGTTGTTTGCAGTTTAACTTCTGGGTAGCACAGACAACTCGATTAGGCTAGCAACATGTTTATGACATGCCACCTGAATTATCTACAGAGAGAGATGGAGAAGAGTGAGAAACTGAATTTTTTTTTTCTAGCTTTAATTGTTAACAATATGTTCATAGTGTGTATATGCAGAGAGCACAATCTAATACTTTTCTGTTATCAAAGACTTGCAGCTGCTGAACAAATGTTAAGATGTATGTCTGTTTAAAGATAGGCAACTTATTTATTTCAATATTAAATCTTCAGCATGCGATTAGAGCTTTGGCATTGAAAGTTCTAAGGGAAATCCTAAGAAACCAGCCAGCAAGGTTTAAGAATTACGCAGAGCTCACAATCATGAAGACGTTAGAAGCGCATAAGGATCCTCATAAGGAGGTTAGTAGTCACTTACTCCGTTTGTTTTGAGATTATGACAGATGATTACAAAATGAAACAGCTGTTCAAAAAGATGTTTGAGAAATTAGATCTTGCTGAGTAAGTAATTTGTGTAATAATCAAGCATTCATCTGTTATTAGTTCATACAGATATGCAAGGGAGAAAAAACCCTGCAGTTTTATAAGCGCTCAAATGCTTAATATCAGGTCTTGTAACAGTTGCCTTTGGTGCTGACCCAGAGGACGTGGTGTAACCAGTCATGTGTTGTCCGAGCTCCTGAAGCAGTAACTGAGGGGACTTCTTTCTTTGTATGACATCTTGGGCCAGATGAAGGTGTCCTGGAGCTCTACGACAAGCTTTCGGATTTCATTAAGGTTCATGGTTGAGAGATGGGACTGAACCTGGCAAGGAATGGTCAACCCTTTCCGTTTCTAGCCCGTTCTGTACCATTTGAGAGCACGGCTTTGAATGTTGTTGGGGGAGAACGCACAGGAACGTAGCAAAGGGAGGAGTAGGTCGTGGCCAAGAACAGGGAGGGGGTTCAGAAGTAGAAGGATAACTGTCATCTTGCTCAGAAGCGTTTGTGATGCACGCATACGCAGTAAAGGATAGCGCTTTGGAGATGAAAGAAACACAAATTCAGTAACCACCAGTATTAACCAGGTCACCTCGGTGTTACCGATGACACAGAAAGAATCCAGGTTTGTGACCAGATGGGTACCTCTTCTCCCTGCCCTCCCCAGTCAAGGGCACTTAATCCATACGTAACTGACTGTGGCGTCACAGGTTGTCCGTACCAGTGGCTTGTGTCACTCATCTGACCCCATCTTTCCTTCTCTGTTCCTGTGTTTATCTCTCAGTTTCATGTATGTAAGGGAGAGCGTAAAGGGGACGGGGATGGAGAGAAGCAGTTCTGGAGGGCTTTGCGCCTCACTGATGTACAAACCGATGGTTTGGCACAGCGGTTTGTCTTGTTAGGTGGCAGATGGCACAGCTGCCCTGATAGGATGACCAGGTGTGAATTTTCTGTTGTGCCCATGTGGTATCCTGAGCTTCTGTACCTATTGGCTTCCTCCCTAAATACTGTTCTGCCCATTCTGCATGTTCTTCAGGCTTGAAGTACTTGTCACAGTATCTTTCCGATTCAGAGGGGAGGAAAAACAGCTCGATTGACTTCTAGAAGTAGCAATCTAGGCATGTCATTAAACATGTTTTTGAGGCGAATGGAAAAACATGTCAGGGATCACTGACCTAACAATAAGAAATGACACCACAAGAAAGCAGAGGTTTACAAAGGTGGGGATATTTCAGTGTGTAGACGGGGAGGGTGTTGCAGAACAGAGAAACTTGAGTTCCAATTCAACAAGCAGGTTTGAAAAACTGGTAATGCATATTGGTGAGGACATAGATTAGCCACAGAATATTGGAAGAAGAGTCTTGTTAGGGAAGTACATCCAGTAGTTGGAATCTTGTAAACAAATTCTTGAAGGACTCTTCGTTCACGTAGCTCTATAGCACTGTAGAGCTCTCGGTAGGAGATTCTTATGCTCCAGACCGTAACTACCAGATAGCAGACCGTAGCAACAGGCTATTAGAAGAAATCATTTTTCCATGTCTTATTCTTTCAACAGGTGGTGAGATCTGCTGAGGAAGCTGCTTCCATGCTGGCCACTTCCATTAGCCCAGATCAGTGCATCAAAGTTCTTTGTCCAATTATCCAAACTGCAGATTACCCCATTAATCTGGCTGCAATCAAAATGCAGACGAAAGTCATAGAAAGAGTATCTAAAGAAACCCTCACTCAGCTATTACCAGAGATTGTGCCAGGTCTGATACAGGTAAGGAGAAAAGAAAGGAAAAAGCCCCAAACAAACAGCAACAAAAAAGAAATTGTGTATGTAAGAATTGCAGCGACGTTTTAGAAATAGTGTCAGTTGGCTGTCATGATGGGTTTTGTTTGTCTGACAGCCGACGGCTGCTTTGACCCAAAATACCTTGGACAGTGGGAACAAACTCTGGTTGGCAGGTAGCTAATCTGCAACTGTGGTTAGCACTCAGGGGAAATCTCAGCAGGGTGTAACATACTGGTTATAGTTGAGCTTGGCAGATATTTTTATTGGTAAGTTTTTGGTTGTTTGTCTTTTTCCCAGTAGTAAACATTTGGTCTGAAATTGGCGGTGTTATATTTGTGTGTAATTGTAGGGTTTTATAACTTGGCTTTGGGGGAGGCAAGAGGAAAGAAGCAGTTGATTGGGGAAATTTAATGAAACAAAAAGGGCATCAGAGCTTTCTCTTCCTTTGTCTTTAAAAAGAAATTCCTGAGACACTAATTTGCAGGTGTACTTCTTTCAGAGTAAGGAGGCTCCGAATGGAGTGGTCCTCTCCTTTAATACCTGACGGTCTAGAACAGTCCCTCTTACGTACTCCCCTACTGCGTGACAGCAGCTGTTTTTAGAGTAACTTACAAACAGGATTGTGTCAGTCTCCATTCCAGTCTGGAAAATTACTATCAATGGTGATTAATAAGCAGCCTGCTTTTTAAGGAGTGTTTGTTTTTTTGTTGGAATGCTTCGTTGGGCTACACTAGCATTAATTTACTTTCGACTTCAATGTATTTATTATAGTAAATAAGTGAATAGCTTTCTGAGGCTTTTAATCATTAACTGATAAGGTATTAATGTTAATTTTATTGCTTTCTAGGGTTATGATAATTCAGAGAGCAGTGTTCGTAAGGCATGTGTGTTCTGCCTTGTAGCCATTCATGCAGTAATTGGAGATGAACTAAAACCACATCTCAGTCAACTCACTGGCAGCAAAGTAAGTAAGAGATCCCATTTTAAGAAATCTTAGTTCATAATTGCTTGCACGCGCTGGCGTTTTGGTTGCAATTGCCAGAAAGTTTCATAAAAGTATACACTTCAGTGAGAATATCAGGGCTCCTGAAACCTCTGAGGGTTGATAGAACTTGGTCATAAAATGTTCAAAACTGGAAATCCCTGGATCTTTATGCAAGTGTCCAAACTTCAGCATTAAGATGAATAGTAAATTATGTTTCTTGCTGCTGTTTAATGGGTTTAGTTACTGGTTGTGTCACCAGTGGTACTGATAAGGGCTCAGCATGGCTCTTCCTGACAGTACTTCTCCAGTTTTTCATGCAAGGTCTGATTTGAAAGCAATAAATGTAACACAGAGGTGTTACAGCAGTTTTATTTATTCTCTCTCTTCGTTGTTTTGCTTTCATCAGTCCTTTCAGTACCGCTAATTTGAAATAATAGTAATCAGTCTGCAGTCCTTTTTTGGTTTGGGATACTTATGATTTTATTGATGTCTCCTACATACAGCTTTTTGTGTGCAAACAGCTCTGAGTTAATTGTGAAGCTTTTCGTCCTTGGGAATAAAACAAGACATTTGATTTTGTATATCTTTGAATAAGTGATATCTTAAAAAAACCCCTCTCTGACAGTGATTGTATGGATTGTGATTCTAGAGAGTACTGGAAGATTTAGTAAGTGCCAGCATCAACAGCTCTTAAGTAGAGGCTTAAAGCCTCAACATGAACTTGAAAAAAACCCCAACCAATCTGATTTAGATAAGTGTTGTAATTTGAGGAAAATCTTCCACCTGTATAAATCTAGCTACCTTAGATCATGCTGTTCTTTACACCCGTGAAGAAGCTTGAGCAGTTCCTTGTGACAGACTTCGCTCTGTCCGATGGTTCCACTGGCAAGTATGTTCCCTTTGAATCAAATGTGTAACATGCAGTTTTGCTTCTGAGGAACAGAAAATGATTTACTGTCTCACTTGTTGCACCCTTCCTGTAGTCTGTCCAGTTTGCAGATCCTAAACAAAGTGACTTTCTGGCTTGATTTTGCAGATGAAATTATTGAACCTTTACATCAAACGTGCACAAACAGGCTCTGGACCAGGGGACACCGCAGCAGATCTGTCTGGACAAAGCTAATGAAGCTGACAGGAGTTGACCAGGTCTCCTAAAGCAAGGGCCAAGGCCCTCTTCAGCGAAAGGAAAATTCTTACGTACAATTTTGGAACATTTTTCCTTGGTTGTTGGTTTTTCCCCCCCCCTCCCCTTTCTTTTGTTTTGGGTTGTTTGGGGTTTTTTTTTCCCTTTAACCAAAGGCTGTTCTCCAGCCTGCATGTGACTGTTGCAATAGAATTATTCCAGATCCAAGGAAAAACAGTATTAACATCAGTTGATCAAAGCAGAATAAAATTAAAAAATAATCTAATCCATCAGTTATCCTGTTTGCAATCCTCTGTGTCTTCCCATTAACTTCTGCCAGTGTTATTGTATTTAAAAAAAGATTTTTTTTTAATGCTAATTAAAAAGGTATGCTTTAAGCTTCAGAAGTTAAGATATAAATTCTGTTGCTTTTATTCAGCTGCAGATAACATTACTTTTTTATTGCTGTTTCGTTTGAGTATTCTGTCCTTCGCTAGAAACGAGAAGTGATGTGAAACAAGGCTGAACTAGTCTGAACTGCAGTGAGACTTGTTCACTGTGTTGGTGGTTCATCATCTTATTTACAGCTTGTTTGGGATATTCTGGAGATTGAGAAATACGCCTATAAAAAAAAAGCTGGATGGATCCAGTTCTGTAAAAGTGATATTGTTCATTGGTTGTATGTTTGTTGCATAAATAAGAATTTAGTGTGCGCAGCAGCAGAGGACTGGTATGACCAGTACCTCTCGGTGTGGACGGCAGCCCTCTCAGGGTAGCACTGCTGACCTGGTGATAGCGTGGCAGTCTGCTTCCTAGCAGCAGAGTTCATGGTCACTTGATGGACGTGAACCATCCGTGTCACCTTCCGTTCTTCAAGCAGGATGCTTCGGAATGGAGTGCTCTGCCCAAGCATGCTCAGTATGTATTTATCTTTATCACTAGAATGTTTCCTCTCAACCTAATTGCTGGAACGAGTAGTCTTGTCTTGTAACTCACATGGGATTTTACAGCAGCAGTGCAGAAAACTCTTTATTCGTTACCTTCCTCAAAGCACCAAAGTTTTCTGCATTGGATCTAAAGGGGAGGGGAGGGGGAATAGTCACAAATATATGGATCTTGCCACCTTTTAATTTAAAAAAAAAATATATATATATTTTGGATGAGTTGGGAAAGCTGCACCAAATTGTTTGCATGGTTTTCTTGAATAGCATCCTCAAGGCCCATCTGGATTAAGGTGTGGAAATGTTTCCAGGGTTTGTTTTTCCATTTTTGAAAAAGAGCTAGTTTATTGTGAATAATGGTTCTTTGTATTTATGAAACTTGATATAATGGAAAGAGAGCAAAGATTAAGTAAATGTGTCCCTAAATGTTGTCTTTTTCCTTTCTTCCTTTTTTTTTTTTTGGATACAAGCAGCTAGCTAATTAACTGAGAACTGGGACAAGACCATGCCCTTCCCAGGAATGGTGGAAATTTTTTTTCCTGACTTTTTTTTTTCCCCTTTGACTGTGATGTTGTCTAGTTGTAGGGAGTGTATCCTGGTAAGAGAGAAAATAGCAGTGCCAAGGATGATGATCTGTGCTGGGCTAAAATTCTCTCTACCTCTTCAGGGTGACTAATTTTTGCCTGAGCTGCTGCACATAGCACCCAGTGGAAAAACTGTCTACAAAAAACCTCTCTTTTTTTGTTTGGGTGTTGTTTTCCCCCCAGATTATCACTTAATGTGTGTTCAAAACTCTGTCCTTCAACATTGCAGCCCAGTATCATAAGAAAACTACTTACACACTTTACTTGCTAGGAACCCTGAAAAGCAAAACTGCATAAAAATTAAGTCAGATGCTTGTAGCTCCATGAAAAGTTGTTTTTGCTTCAGTTTTAAGTGAATGCAATAGAAAGAGCTGAGCTGTGGTTGTTAAAGAAGCAATGCCATTGCAGAGATTTATTTGGAGGAAAAGTTGTAGAAATCTATGTAAAGATTTAAAACAAGACTGTCATAATACGTCACAAGCCCTTTTTAGCAGCTCCATCAAGAAAATACTATCTCCTCTTTCTTTCCTTTGTTACGTGTAACATCCTTGTTGTTTTCTACTGTTCAGTTACATTGTGTATTTATAGTTCTATGCTTACCATTGTGCATATACTGGCAATAAAATGTACATAACATTACTTAAAAAATTAGCAATGTATACATTCTGGCTTTCTGTTTTATTTGATCACATGCTATAAGAGAAATTATAAATGTCACTGATACAACCTTGGTTTAAAAAACATTACCACAACCTTCATGTTTTGCGCGTCCAAGTGATGTTTCTTTCTGTGCTCTTGTTGCCAAGCCTGACTTGGCATTTGAGAACATGCTGTGAGTACAGTTTTCTAGAAAAAAATGAGGTTTTTTGGAAATGGAATAGAATCGTTATGACCACCATTTTCCTTCATCGAGGCAGTTTTCTGGTTTACGGTTTCATTTCTCTGGATGTCGCACATCGGTTTGATTTTATTTTTTTAGCATTTCAAATATATTTTTTGGTCTGCGATCTTGTAGTTTACGTTGTGATTATACCAAGTGAACTTTAAAAAAAAAAAAAATTTGCACCGATCCTAAGCTTCACAGTCCTGTATGTTATTTCCTGCTTTCGCTACAGGGAATATTTATTTTCAGAGGATCGTTTCAAGGTGACTGCTGTTTGTCATCGTGTTGAAGATGCTGCTCGTACTGAAAAAATAAGTTACTGAAACACAGAGTGTATATTCTGGATTAACCCAGGGGGTTTTATGCGTAAACAAAAGTTGGTAAGAAAGAAATGTTTTTATCCCCTGTATGACTGAAAGATTTTGCTCTCGGTGTGTGTGGACAGAGATATTGACACAGTTGGTCCATCAGTTTTGCTTCTGAGCCATCTTTAAATGTTCTAAGTGTGGCTATCCCATGTATTAAAGATCTAAATGCGATATATTTAAATGAGTATCTTACCATATGACTAGTTCTGTTTCCAAGGAAGGTGGGGCTGCTGTAGTGGGTAGAATCCGTTTATATTACGTGGAGCCATCAGGATTTCCAACAAAATTATGTCAGTGCAGCCAGTGTTCAGATTCACTGCACTGCATTTTGCCTTCGTTTCCTATTGTATAAATAGACATCGGCTCAGTTAAATCTGAGCAGTGATTAGTCATAGAATCACAGAATTGTTTGGGTTGGAAAGAACCTTACAGACCATCTAGTTCCAACCCCCCTGCCATGGGCAGGGACACCTTCCACTAGACCAGGTTGCTCCAAGCCTCATCCAGCCTGGCCTTGAACACTTCCAGGGATGGGGCATCCACAGCTTCTCTGGGCAACCCATTCCAGTGCTTCATCACCCCCTCTGGGAAGAACTTCTTCCTGATATCCAATCTAAACCTCCCCACTTTCAATTTAAACCCGTTACCCCTCGTCCTGTCACTACAGGCCCTTGTAAAAAGTCCCCCCCAGCTTCCTTGTAGCCCCTTCAGGCACTGGAAGGTGCTATAAGGTCTCCTCGGAGCCTTCTCTTCTCCAGGCTGAACAAGCCCAACTCTCTCAGCCTGTCCCCATAGCAGAGGGGCTCCAGCCCTCGGAGCATCTTCCTGGTCTGGACTCA
>NW_010265116.1:4876-8599 GCF_000690775.1 Eurypyga helias | reverse complement strand
CCTGCTGGAGGTGGTTACTCTAATGAATTAGCATAAATATCCGGGAAAAATTAGGACAGTTGTAAGTTGATGTTTTTTCAGAGAGGGTTTCTTTATGTTCTTTCTAATATTCTGTAAAGATAGGTCAGTGCAATCATTTGAATACCATAGCGGAATTCTTAAAGGTTGGGTTTGGCCTTGAAAAAAGAGAAGGGAGGAGGGAAAGCTACATGGAGAATGGGGATAGGAAATGCACGTCTCTGATGTCCCCGACATGGATGTCGTTGGCTTTAAAGAGTTCTGAGTAACACATGATGTTCAGCTGAAGCGTTAGCAAGGAGATTGGGATAGTTGGATGCAAATTGAAAGGAGAGCTGCTGATAGAGATTTTCCTGAGTTTCTTTGCTTGGTTTTGAAGATAAAAGTTGGAACAGGTTGAGTTGTGTTTATTTTTTGTAATGAAGTCTTCCAACTCTTCAGAAGCATGTTAAGGTTTGCTTCGGATATTGTAAACGCTCTCTTAGATTAAAAATTTTCTTTCCTTTTTGCGAACGCACAAGATTTTTCAGTCGTGGGAGGTTTCAGAAAATAATCGTGCTAGTCTGGCAAGAGACAGAGATCAAACTCCCTTTACTATTTCTCTGTATTGGGTATATGTTGGTATATTGAAGTATATTTTAAGACCTCAGAGTTCCCAAGCTGCGCAGCTTGGATTGTCCCAGTTAAAGACGTTTTGTCGTTGCTGATAGGATTTTAGGGTAATGAGCACATTCACTGGGAAGTTCCCTGCTGAGGAAGGTTTGCTAATGGGTAGTTTCTGCTCAGACAGAATCACAACTAGGTGTGTAAGTTGCTGCTGAGCAGTCAGTCTTGCAAACCTTGACGTGGTGTTTTACAAGCGGTTTTGGATACTGGATGATTTCTGCCGAATACAAAATATCTGTAACTCCATGTATTTTTAGGTGGATACTGAGTGATGCTAATGAAGTGTATTTTGAAGGAGTAAGGCTGGAAAAAAGTTTTGGATAGCGAAGGATGGAAAATATCTTTGTTCAGTGGAAAAAGCAGCCCACCTGCATGTAAGTCTTTGATAACCCAGACTCGTTACCGTTGGTGGTAGGTAGAACGGCAGCTAAACCTTGTCCTGGGCGTCGGGCGTGCGTCCTGCCCTACGCGCTCGTACTGTGAGCAGCGCTGCCGGCGGTGCTGTGAACGGCATGGCATTCTCCCGTTCTGCCCGAGGGAGACCTGCACCTGTAAAAACAAACAGGCAGGTCAACGGGCTTCCGCAAAAGTCGGCTACATTGGTCAGTGACTCCCTCGCCATCTCCGCCAGTGGCAGAGCCAACGGGGCGCCTTGTGGGAGCTCCATTAACCTATTCCGGGCAAATCCCATGGGGAACCGTCTCAGAATGGCGCGCTGGGAGCAGCAGCTTCTGCCAGAGGCGCTGTCAGAAGCGGACATCCGCCCTGGGCTTCGCAGGTCAGCCCGTATGGGGGGAATGCAACACCCATTCCTTGGCGCCGTCTGCTTGTCCTACGCCCGGGTAGTTGGCGTTGCCGTACCAGGGAAGGTAAGGAAGCTGGTTTCGGCTTGGTTTGACCAGCAGTCCTGCAGACCGGTAGGGGAACTGGATGTGTCTCTTTCAGTTAGAATTGCAGATTATCATGTTTTAAAATGCTGAATTAATATTCCTGCTAATCTGAAATAATACACTTCAAATACAACTAGTGGTATACAAGTGCAAAAAGCCTCTGATCTGCTAAAATAGCAGTTTCTGGCCTGTTACTTTTTTGTCCTTTCAGCAGAATTTAAACTGATGTGGATAAAGCGTGTTTATGCCATCCTACATGCCATTATAGATGGTTTTATCTAAGGTAGAGGAATTCTGAGGCGTTTGATAGAGTTTTTGATCTTTCAGAGGACAGCTGTGGCCGTGTTGGCCAACTAGTCCCATGGCAGGGGGGTTGGAACTAGATGATCTTTAAGGTCCCTTCCAACCCAAACCATCCTGTGATAGTCAGTTGAACCGTTTTACCCAGACGAAACGACCTGCTTTTCCGAAGGAGTTGTCACGCATCTCTATTGATACAGCCTGTGTTTGTTTAGGGAGAGAAATCTTAAATGTATGTCACCTCGTTGTTTGGAAATGGTCAGGTGAAACTTTTTTTAAGCCTCCCTCAGAATAACTGCGGGTATCATCAGAGGCTGCCCTTTCTCAGAGGTCCGTTAATGAGCCGTTGATTCTTGAACCACGTAAGAAAGGAGATTTTTGCCCTGTTAGGAAGTGGAAAACAGCAGTGTTGTTAGAACGAAGAGAGAAGCATGTTCATACCCTGTGAGCTGTAGCTCCTGTCCTTAAAAACCTTAAAAATCCCATGTCGTTTGTAATGTTTTTAGGAAGGGGATTTTCTTGGAATACAGAATCTCTTGCTTTCTGAATTGGGAATTAAGAGGAAAATGCTGATCGTGGAGGTTTTCATCCACAAAGGGAAGACAGCACAGCACTAGAAAATGTTAGACCTGGCTGAGTATCAGTGCTGCCTTGGGTACGAGGGACTTGGTCCATTAGGAATGAGAAGGAACTGAGCTGTCTCCTGTGTCGGAACACGCAGGAGGCCTGCATTGCCACAGCAGTTTGTGAGTCCAAATACTGCTGGTGGCATATCAGACACCTGAACTTGTCCACCTTCACAGCCTTCTGAGTCTTCTACTAAAAACCTGACCCCATCCTTTGCCACAGCCATAAGAAGCTACTAACTAACATTTTGATCGAACACTTATTGAGTTTTGATGTGGTGGTGTGCTGTGTTCAGCCAGGAAAGAGTTAACTCCCTTTCCCCTGGCTGCTGGGAAGCTGTTCCTGGCTGCAGAGAGCAGCACTGATCAGGTCTCAGCTGGCGCTGGGCAATGCCTGCACCACATTCCAGGTCTGTCTCCCCTTCTGACCCTGCAGCTGCGTTCCCAGCTCTCGCTGTCTGGCTACAGGCAGTGCTGGGACACACAGCTCAGGCACCTGACCCCAACTGACCAAGGGAATGTTTCATTCCATAGTACGTCACGCTGGGGGCAGAGGCGAGGAGGGGTCCGGGAGCCATTGCTCTCCCTCCCGGACTCTCTCTGGTTCACTCCCGTACGCCTGCTGATCCTCACCCTGACTCCTGCGTTAGCTGCTTCGCTAACTCCTGTGCTGGCTGGTGTGTGAGGGAGTTGGTGGGTTTGTTTAGTTTTCCTGGTCGTGCTATTGCTGAGAGGGTTCGTTCGGAATCGGCCGCGGCAGCGCTCGGGCTCCGGCCCTCGGGCTGTGGCTCTGACTCTTCACTTCTCAGGACTTGGTTGTGCACTGGTATCACCAAATTGTATCACAGTGTATCACGTTTTATTTTCTATTATTTTAATTACTCCGTAGTATTTGTATATATTCTTTTATTTTTTTTCTTGTATATTCAATTAGTAAATAGTTATTATCTCAGTTTTACGAGCTTCCTTGTCCTTTTCCCTCTGATTCTCCCCCTCTGCTGGAGGAGGGGAGGGTGATTTGGGAGACCGGCTTCGTGGTGTTTTGCTGGCCGGAGTTAAACCACGACAGATGGGTTAAATCAAAGTTATCTCTGGGTAATGTTGCTCTCTGAATCCCTTTATGCCTACAAATGATCTCCTTATCATGGGTTCCCCTGTAGGCCTCAAAGTCTGTGTCAAAGGCAGCAGCAGAGAGCAAAGGTGCCTCCCGTCTCGTAAGGTGT
>NW_010265116.1:2395-4819 GCF_000690775.1 Eurypyga helias | reverse complement strand
TCAGCAGTAGGTTGCGTGAGGAACAGGACTACAGAGGAGTACAGTACAGAGCAGGAACACCCTGCAGTGGAGACGTTCGGACTTCTCTGGAAAGGGGGTAGATCCTAGGAGGAAAGGAGCATGCTCTGCCTTCTTCAGTAAAAGCCGAACCTCTGGGTTTTGTGCACTGGCACTGGGGCGTTGGAAGCCAACAGCCTCCTTGGCGTGCAGAGTTAGTTCTCCGAGCGCCTCACGTCAAGGGGACACGGAAGTGGTCAGCGTGCTCGGCACTGCTGCGCCTGCCGGTTCAGTCAGATACCCCCTGACGTGTTGCCTTGTCTCGGTGCTCTTGGTGTCCTAGGATTTCTGCTGGAATTTAGGAAGTCTACCAAAAATGTTCTGTATGTTTTTTTTTTTTCCTATTTCCCTTTTCTTCTTGTTGGCAGCCCTGCTTCTCGGGAGTTCCCTATCACAGAGGAAGGATAAAGGCTGCAAGAATTGGGCTTGTTCAGCCTGGAGAAGAGGAGGCTCCGAGGAGACCTCATTGCAGCTTTCCAGTATCTGAAGGGGGCCTACAAGGGTGCTGGGAGAGGACTTTTTACAAGGGCCTGTAGTGACAGGACAAGGGGTAACAGGTTTAAATTGAAAGTGGGGAGGTTTAGATTGGATATCAGGAAGAAGTTCTTCCCGGAGAGGGTGGTGAGGCACTGGCACAGGTTGCCCAGAGAAGCTGTGGATGCCCCATCCCTGGAAGTGTTCAAGGCCAGGCTGGATGAGGCTGGGAGCAACCTGGTCTAGTGGAAGGTGTCCCTGCCCATGGCAGGGGGGTTGGAACTGGATGGTCTTTAAGGTCCCTTCCAACCCAAACCCTTCTGTGATTCTATGATTCTATAAACGCAGCGGTCCTTGCAGCGCCTCGGTGTTAAGTGGGGCCCGGATTAGGATGTCTAAAGCCATCCAGCAATCCCGAGTAAAGGTGGGGGTTGGACACGGAGAAAGGTGCGTTTGCCACCTGAAGTCCGTTGCAGCAGTGGCAATGAAAACAGCCCTGCTAACAGTGTGCATAGGAGAGACAGAGCTGGGGTGTTCCTGGGTGCGTAGAAAGAAGGGCTGGGAATACGTTTCACTGCCTTTCCCATACGTGCGTGATGGATTCACAACCCACCCGGGGGGGGAGCATCATCTAGATGTGAGTTACGTAGTGATTCGGGTGAAGAGGGTCACCCGTGCCTGGTGTGACAGGTGGTACTGTTCTGAAGTCCCCCTGCGTTTCGCAGCCACTGCTACACAACCAAAAACCCCAAATAGCGCTACTTCCCGAATGGCTGAAGTACGTAGGGATTGCTCCCGCACGAATATAAGCTGGTCTTCTGATTTAAAACTGATCTGGTACATTAAGCGCCGCTAAAAATCATCGCTGAACTGCGAAAACATCCTTGAAATACAAATTTCAGAGTACACACCGAATGTGCAATGTGTCCGTGGTACCCGATTGAGTTTTTCCCTGTGGTGTTGTCCGGGGCAGCTTTTCCCAGCTGGCAGCAAAGGGCAAAGATGACATGCTGCGGATGCAGCCGGTTACGGTCCCAGCGTTTCATCTCGTTTGCTGTAGCTCCCAGGAGGGCTGTCAGACAGCGAAGCGAGGAGCCTGATTGCCATAAAAAGGATTAGGAAATGGAATGGTGCTGTAGGAGAGTTCATCAGTTTGGATGCTGCTCGTGGAAAAATCCAACAGTTAAGGTTTTCAGGCGCTGTATGCTGAAGTACTAACTGCCGTGCAGACCCGCCTGTTAGCAAAACACCAGCCTCCCCACCTTCAGCCTGAGGTCGGAGTTTGCAACCGGACACAGGCCGTGAAGCGAGAGAGGTTGTAAACAGCGTCTTGTTGTTTGTGTATACGGCGCTCCTTCGCTCACAGCTGGGCTGGTACTCACCCTGCGGATGATCAAGCGCGAGAAACAGAAATAGCCCCCTAACAATAAACAGGACAAGGGGGAAAAAAAAAAACACCTCACCTTATTTGTCCCCAAACTTGCAAGAGGTGTAATTACTCACCCTGCGGATGATCAAGCGCCAGAAACAGAAATAGCTCCCTAACAATAAACAGTACAAGCGGGAAAAAAAAAAACAACTCACCTTATTTGTCCCCAAACTTCCAAGAGGTGTAACGGCATACCTGGATGTCTGGAGGTGAGTCAAGGGCAGCGGGGGGGGCATGGGGGGCGTACAGCGCTCCACGTGGCCCAACACCACCGTTATGCACAACCGGGGGAGTTTACCCCAATTTGAAAAACTCGGCTCTGCTGTGCTTGGCGTTTGACCCATGTGCTGTTGGCAGCAAAGGGCACTCAAAACACAGGGCTGTAAGGAGAAGAAAGAAAATAAACACTGGCGATTTTTTTTTTTTTTTTGTTTTTAATTTTCGTTTTAATTATAACATATTTA
>NW_010265116.1:0-2339 GCF_000690775.1 Eurypyga helias | reverse complement strand
GCATCTTGCCGGCCTCGGAGGGGAGGAAAGCAAATTTTCCTCTCCCACGGTGCTTTCCTCTCCCACGGTCCTCTCCCACGCGGTGCTCCCCTGCGCCCTCAGGAACAGCGGCCCAGGTGGGATGTGATGGTTGGAGGCTTTCCTGGCCACACGCTCTCAAGTCTGAAATCATTGGGATGCCATGAGGTGTGGCTGTAACCCACATCAACTTTCTGCCTTTCACAAGAATCGGGTACTTGGAAACGGGGATCAGCATCGCCTTCATCGTTTCACCCTCCTCTACCAATGAACACCCCGTCTCCTCCAGGCAGTAGCTTTGGGGATATCCCCAATCACTCGCTTATTTTCAGTCCACAGCAGCTTAATACTTGAAAATCCAAGGAAGGCAAGGGGCTGCAAGGGGCCCCAACAGGCCCGTGGGCTGTGGGTCTGCGCCTGGGCCTGTGCCCGGGCCTGCCCGTGCGGTCAGCAGAGTCAGAGCTTCGTTAGCAGCTGGGCAAGCTAACGGCAGCGGGCTGAAATCAGGGGACCGGAGCACCTAGGCCTAACGGCACGCTCCCGCTACCCTCGCTCCGCACGCAGGGGGAGCCTCGTCACCAAGGGCTTCCCCGGGCTTCCCCGGGGCGGCTGTTTTCAACGAGGCGCCTCTCCTACGAACAAATCCGGGACTTGCGCGATGCTGTGCGTGTCTTACCTCAAAATCATTCCAAGAGGGCCGGTACCAAAGCCTGCCGCGCTGAAGATGGAAACCAGGAGTGCGGTTTCTCGGTGCGGGTAGGTAGAGGCACGTGTGTGCCTACGCCAGTCTGAAAAATCAAACGGCCTGGGGGTTAGTCTGGGAAGCTCCGTTGCTTTTGCTGATGAGTTCTCTCTTGTGCGGACCTCACAAGGAGAGGCTGAGCGTTCCCACCTGCGTTTTGACAAACCAGCGTGTCTCAAAAGCCACGGACAACTTCGGGAGGGGGAAAAGGGTACCGGATAACGTAAAGCCACACGAGCTCTGTGGGATATGTGGGGAGGTGGGAGCCATTCTGTGCTAGGGACTGAAAGCTCTTCAAGTTGAGGGGAATCCGTGGTTTTACTCTTCCCATTTATAGAAACAAGTCAGAAACAGCCAAACACCCACCCTCTGTGTGGGACGTTTGGACACATCTGGCACCTTTGCCTAAATCTGGGGCTGGAGCGACAACCGGATGGTGCAGACTGGGGAGCCGGGATATGTGTTCTTTTTCTACAGCCACTAAAACCAAATTAATTATTTAAAAACGCGGCACTGGGCACTGGGACTCGTGCAGCCCTTGCCGCCCCCTAGGAGGGCACTCACCGCAGGGTGTGTGGTTACACACAGAATCATAGAATCACAGAATGGTTTGGGTTGGAAGGGACCTTAAAGACCATCCAGTTCCAACCCCCCTGCCATGGGCAGGGACACCTTCCACTAGACCAGGTTGCTCCAAGCCTCATCCAGCCTGGCCTTGGACACTTCCAGGGATGGGGCATCCACAGCTTCTCTGGGCAACCTGTTCCAGTGCCTCCCCACCCTCTCCGGGAAGAACTTCTTCCTGATATCTAATCTAAACCTCCCTGTTTTCAATTTGTACCCGTTACCCCTTGTCCTATCACTACAGGCTCTTGTAAAAAGTGCACAGATGTGCAGGTGGGACGAACCAACCTTGGAAAAATCTCCTCCGTGCTGGGGCCGAGGTGGGTCCGTGCACACAAGCAGGTCTGTGCTACAGCAGCCCTCCTGAGGTCCCTGGGTGCCCCTCGGCAGGGAATAACCTCTTAGCGTCGCTAAGCCAGCAGTCCCAGTTCTCTGCTTCTCTGGACGTTCCTCTTCCCGCACGTACAGTTCCTCTTTTAGTATGATTTCGCTTTTTTTCTTTGATGTTGATTAAGAACGGTGAGTTGAAAGGGAAGTGCCTCGTGCTATGAAAAAAAGCCCAAACAACAAAACGCTGTTTACTTTCATGTTTCTGCCTATTACTACCACGCTAATAAGCAACACTTCCTTTTGGTTTTCCAGAACCTTGCTCTTTGATATTCTGATTTTCGTAGCCCGAGTGTTGTCACAGCATTGCAAGGCCTTTAGAAAGTGTATTTTTCTGGGATGAACTCCCAGGAACAAGCCGTGTGTGGGGGTGGTACCAAAACCCCCTGCCACAGCCAAACACCCAGCGAAGCCCTGCCGTGTGTCCGTGCTCGAGCAGAATGGGTGCCCTCTGCAGGTTTTCACGTCGGGTGTGGATGTGCCCCCCACCGGGGCGTCAAGGCCTCCGCAGGGCCGACCAGTCGCGTTGGGCATACGCTCCCAACCCCGGCCACGGAGCCAGGCGAGC
>NW_010265115.1:6750-7761 GCF_000690775.1 Eurypyga helias | reverse complement strand
GGTGAGACTTGGTCAGAGTCTAACTCTTGGTCAGAGTTAGACACGCATAGGTGGAGAGTGACAGGACTTTCAGCCCACCCTAAACTGCCCTGCTTTCAGGCGTTCTACAGGCAGGAATCCAGACAATGGAGCGAGGAGGCTGTTGTCTTTCTGCGTTTGGTGCAGTGGAGCTCCCTGGCAAAGGCGAAGCACGAGGTCACGTCTGCTTCGGAGCCAACACACCACCGGTATCTTCTGTAAAGGAGAGACGGAGCCTCCCAGCTGCAGACGTCAGGTTTCAAACACAGACACCAGGATCCTGGCGTGACCCAGAATGTGGGTGAAATCGCAGGTTTCTGTACGTGTGAATGTCCGGTATCTCTTTTTAGCTCAAAGGTTTCCAGAGCATTTTTGGCTCTTATCAATTACCTTCAAGTAAATAAAGTGAAAGGAATAAAACGAATGCCACAGGTTTAAAAAGAATAAAAGGAACAGCTCCAGAGTGTCAAGAGCTGTACCTGGTTTCCTTCTACAACCTTCCAGCTCTCCAGCTCCCGCAGTGTTCTCCTTTCTAGCCCACGTTTCTAACCCTAGGGCTGATGTGAACGCCCAGACCCAGACTGCTCATCTTTGGGTTTATGGTCTAAAGCAGCACAGGTCAACATCTCTGTAAAATACTTTGCATACCGTCTCACGTACACTTTCTCCAAACATTTTGGAGGAAAACGCGACATTGTCCTGGCACCCACCTGAACCTCAGCCACTGAGCTGTGTTCTGCCGACTCCTCCGAGCGCGAGCAGGAGCGTTCTCGTGTGCTGCGCTCACTCACCGCCTCCTGCGGGGTCTTCTCGGCCCCAGCCCGCGCGCCCACCCTCACCGCTGCTGGCGTGCTTCCGGGGAGCTGGTGCGAGCGGCGTCGGCCTGTCTGCTCTGGGGATGCGGCCTGTTCGCGGGCAGCACCTTTGGTTGTGCCGTCAGTGTTGACAAGCAGGAGGTGTCTGGGGGGCAGCAGGCAGGGAACGGGGTACAGC
>NW_010265115.1:0-6544 GCF_000690775.1 Eurypyga helias | reverse complement strand
CATGGCAGGGGGGTTGGAACTAGATGATCTTTAAGGTCCCTTCCAACCCAAACCATTCTGTGATTCTATGATCTTCACTTTTGCAAAGAAAAGCTTAACCTGACTGAGAAGTCAGTGCTGCTCCCTGCAGCAAAGGAATAAACCAGGGCGTTACACTGATGAGACCGGGTTCGTTAACAGGTCGAGCTGCCTGCACGCAGGTTCCCTGTGCTAACGCATCGCGGCGCATCCGGAACCCATCACCCTGTGCCAGCGCCTGCGGATGGCTCGGCAGCAAGTTGGATTTCACCCTGCGTGACTTAAATCCTCCCACTGCCAAGGCCAGCCCTTTTGGGCCAGCTGTTCCAGTTTTTGGGCAGCACAACCCGCTTTGGATCCCATGTGGAAAGAGCTGCCCTAGTAGAAGGTGTCCCTGCCCATGGCAGGGAGTTGGAACGAGATGGTCTTTCAGGTCCCTTCCAACCCAAACCATTCCGTGGTTGCGTGACCTCGGTTTCACTCGGGATGCAGGCTACAGCCCCAGTTGTGGCACGCGTCCCTCCCTGCGCTGCCCCGTGACATGCTCCCGAGAGCTGCCGGGCTGGACTCCGCTAGGAGTTAACCACCTTCCTCCTTATCCGTAATTATTTTTCCATCACACTCGCCTCTAACCTTTTCTTAAATGACAAGGTTTCTTTAGCCAAGGTATTAATTCCCAGCTCCCAAAAAGCCTCTGCTGCGTGATACACGTCGCATCAATCCCCACTATCTGCTGCCGTTCTGCTGGAGAAGAGCGCTGCTTTATAATCCGACAGCCCCTAAACGAAGCAGTTACGTGTCAAATACATCTTTTGACAAACTCAGCGGGTGAAAGCCTTCTTCCTTTTGTCTGACATTTCAGCACATCTTTTTCTTCAGTATTGCTGACATTTTTCCCATTACTACGATGAGGTTCTAAGCCAGAAAGAAATTAATAGGTGGTTCTACTCATAAAAAGAATGAAAAGGAAATGCTATGAAAATTCGAGGACGAAAATAGCTAATGTTGTAGTAGTCAAGTGGAATATGTAGGACTGAGGATTAGTGCCTATGTAGATGTGATCAGAAGTACCGCCAATGCTGACGGGCTAAGATCAGCTTTGATAGGGGATTATCTGGAAAACGAGCATCCTACGAACACGTGATTGACTGCATTTCTGTGTCTTGAGTGGTAGTGACGTGGCTCAGCTTCTGGTGTTTTCCATCCGAAAGCCCACTCTGGCACCTGCAAGCGCAGACAGTCAGACCGTGTGAGTATGATGCGAAACTGCGTTCACCCTGTGTAACAAGTGGAAAACTCCAGCTCTGCCTTCGTCTTGCACGCCCTTGCAGCCATGGAGCAGGTGTTGCCACGTGCGCATCCAGCTGTGGTCGCTGCAGAGCCCCGTCTCTGGGTGCTGTGACCCAGCTTTTAACGCCATCACCTTTCCGGAGCTTACGGCGCTCTCCTGGGAGGTGCAGAACTGCTTTCAGCCCCCTTTAGGGCATTGGAAGGTGTGCCTTGTGAACACGACTTACAGCGTCTCTCTGTTGGGATTTCTGTTTCGAATTTGCAATGCTGACAACTATTTTATTTCTTTTTATTGCACTTAGGGACTTAGCAGCAGCAGGTTACGCAGGGTGGGCAGTGTCTGCATCACAAACCAGCCCTGTATCTGAGGATCTCTCCTCCAGAGTTACCTTTTGTCTGTGGAGCATTTTTGGGGTTGGGGCCACAAACTGAAAACCGGAGAAAAACCTGAGTCCGTCCTGCCAAGTTAATATTAAAAAGAAACCTGATGCAGAGGCAAGTGAGCTGCTGGTTGTGGTTTCTTGCGGGACGTCTAGCCAAACGCACTGCGCTAACTTCAGTGGCAAGTAGGTACCACTTACGTGTTTTAGTTTGCCCACCGCTGAGTCCCCCACCCCCTCCCTGCCACGCGCATCTACGCTTCTGCAAGGTTTACACAGAAGGGGGTCAGGTTTCTCCCAGGGCTGTAAGGATTTCCCCAAATGCCTCGGATTTGCCCTGCAAGAAGACATTGATGGGCACTAGTTGCTTACAGGATGGATGGCTCTACAAAAAGCGATGATAGTCATGCTGCTGAATGCCTGCTGCTGCATATTCCCAGGGGCAGGGAGTGAGAGGGCATGGGATGACGGGTTTAAACGGAAAGAGGGAGATAGAGATGGGACATCAGGAAGGAATTCTTCCCACAGAGGGTGGGAGCACTGGGACAGGTTCCCAGAGAAGCTGTGGATGCCCCATCCCTGGGAGTGTCCAAGGCCAGGCTGGATGAGGCTTGGAGCAACCTGGGCTATGGAAGGTGTCCCTGCCCGTGGCAGGGGGTGGCACTGGTGTGGCTTTGAGGTCCCTTCCCACCCAAACCATTCCATGATGGATGGGGGGGCTTCTCTTTCATCTCCAAGCTCAGGTGATGGTGTAAAGAAAAAGCAGGAGGATGGAACAAGCAGACAAGGGGCTGTGCAGTTATCGGGCATCTTCCCTCCCTCCCTGGCACATTTTTCCCTAAGGCCCACACGGTCTCCGGGCAGAAGCACTGGGCACAAGCATTGGCACTTTGCAGTTCTGCGTCGGAAATTATCAAGTTTGTGCCGAGTTTTCACATATGAAGCACGTGGCTCATCTTCCTCCGGCTGAGTGAAGTTTCTGAGGACTGACAAATCAATCTGGCCGCTTTTTACTTAAACTGATGCTTAAAACGATCAATTACTGAAATTATTCTGTGGAGTTTTCCGTTGTTCTCAGTGGAAAGAGGAGGATACTCACGTGCTTAAGCATCTTCCTGAGTGTTTAGTTAGTTAAATCCTGCACGTTGTGTTCGATTTTCTGCAGAATAATTGTGATGCAATTAGTGATCTGGATTAGTGTAAAGCTTCGGTGTTAGCTGTTTTGCAAACACAAAGACAGCACTGTCATTCCCAGGGGGTCACAGTTTAAAAAGGATTTGCATCTTAATTTCACTTCAAAAATTTTTCAAAAAGCTTCTAGATAGGTAAAGCCGCCTGTGCTCTGGATAAACGCGCTGCTTTTGGGGATGACTGAGGTTAGTCAGGCCGTGCTCCCACCCTGTGATCCCTCCGGTGATGATCACACCACTATTTTTAGGCACCTCAACTTGTCACTTTTCAATAATCATGGAGTTCATTGTAAGATGAGATTTAGTGGGTTTGGTCTCTTCTGTATTTAAGACTGAGCTGCCTGATACTTTGCTTTCCGTGAATGGTTTTTCTTTTGCGTTTGGGGAAGACAAACAAGCTGAAAACCAGAAGCTGAAAACATAATACAAACCGTAAAACCATTTTAGTGTGTTCTGAGACACCCTGCATTCCCTCCAGTCATCCGCTATGCTATGGTTATTTTTAATATCCGGGGAGGGAAAATAAAATATTTTTCCTGGTGGAAAATAATATCTTTTAATACTGTAGATAAATTCATTCTCATTTTATTCCTACTTTCATTGAAACACTGTCTAGACCTTTTTTCATTTGCAGTGTAATGCTGTATGACCCGGGTAAGGGGTGGGCTTTTTTGTTGTTAATTTTGACTCCACGCCTTAAAGTTTCTATCAGGAATGTAAAAATGAATTAGGTTATTTAATCAGACCGTTTTCTGTAGCAGAATATTGAAAACATATATTAGCAGAATACTGACCATTCTTCAGAATTTCTACGTTAAGAGCCTACTCGGCCACGCGCACATGTGGACACGCACAGCTCAAGGTACACTTCTGCTTGGCTTCTCTCTTATTTCCCTGGAAGCTGAAACCTGGGTGAAACCTGGGAAGTGAGGCCGGCTGACTTGTCAGAGCAAGCGGGTTGCTGTGTAGGATTTCCTTCCCGTTTCACTCCAGCGAGGACAAAACGCGTGTGTCACGCTGGCTCCCCTGCCTCAGCCACGGGCGAGTGCCATCCAGGCTCCTGAGCGACTCGGGAATGAGCCTCCAAGCTTTCCCTCCCGGGCGAGCTCTGCGGAAATGGGGGCAATAAGGTTTCACACCCCGCTATTTCCTCTGGCTTTGATGGTAACTTTTATCTTTTAGCCTTATCGCTTTCCAGGAAACACATTAGAACTAATTTCAATAATTTTCACTTTGCTTGTATCGACTGCAAATGCTTTTTGTGTTCCCAAAGTTTTGATTAACGAGAGTAAAAAGCTGTTACTTTCCATATAATATGCTCTCTATTTTTGTTGACCCTAATTTCTTACTGATTTTTCTGCTGGAACACCAGTGTCCGTGGCCACTGAAGCCCCCTCAGGTTCTTGGCTGCCAGGTCTCATAATTTGTATCAAGAGTTTATCATTTTTTATATAAATGCTCATTTTTCGAGACTATTTTTTTGCTGCATTGTGTCATAGAAGAAGTGTAAAGACAGTTAAAAATTTATCCCCACCCAGCCAGGATCCATCACATCCAACACTTTCATAATGAACAGGAAGTAGCAAACTATTACTTTTTGCGGAGTCTTTTTTCCCAGTGTCACGCAGAATGGCCTGCATTTCCTTGCGGTGTTTTGGGAAAGCCATGGGAGGTGCCGTAAGGATCCATCCATGGTCACGACACGTGCCCCGTGCGTCGGTCCCATCCGTCTGCGTGCTGCTGCAACCTGCTCGCAGATTTCTCTGGGTCCCGAAGCATCGGGGAGTTGCAGGGATACGTTTTCCGTAGGAACATCGCCTGGCTCCTGGTTTTGTCTGTCTCTTCCTGGGGCTGATCCCTGATTCAGTCGTACATCCTCCGCCTGATGCCACTGGTGGTTGTCCCCCTCCGACCAGCAGCCGTGCCGAACCCCCAGCCCACCCGGCATCCCCCTCCTGCTGCTCACGTGCTTCTTTCCTCCCCCTCCCAATTCGGGTTCGTGACCATGCTGCCTCGCTTTCCCCGTGTCACGGACATCAGAGCTGGCCTCCCGCCCTTCCCAGCCTCCAGACCCCTCGGACAGGGTTCCCATCATACCAATGGCCACCTTCTGCCCACCCTCCTCGGCCCAAGTGGCCATCACCAGCCCAGAGGGTTTGCTCCCCCGTCCTGTGCCCCCCTCACGGGTGCTCACACGCCCCAGCAGCTCAGGCTGCCAAAGGAAGGTTCTGATCCATGCACACTTCAAACTTCTTCCCCTCCTAAATTGTGGTTTTATCAAACTGAGCCATTAACATATTGTAAATCCCATGGGGGGGTTATTTTACAGACAGAAAATTACAGCAGCCTAGAAATGGCAAAACAACTGCTGCTGATACTTCGGGAACACACTCTTCAATTCTTTCTTTCACTTTAATATCTGTTTTGCAATTTTATTTTGTTTATTGGCATAAATTTTAATGCAGAACTTAAAACTGAAATGAAAACACAGCCTTACTTTTTTCACAAAATTTTCACTCACAAATATTTTTGACTTATCCCCGTGTCTAAACATCTTATTTCAAGGACTTTGTTCTTGTTTTTTAAATACTTCAGTGATTTGGGGCCGTTCAAAAAGTTTTCTCTGAGCATGGAAATTGTCAGGCAGATACAGGAAAACTGTATCCTAAATTCTATCTTAAACATCCGAATTTGGAGAAAAGGGAATGGAAAAATTGCAAAGTGGAACTACAAAGAGATTCAGGCCTTTAACACTGTTTGTGTTTATAAAATAATGATACCACTAATACTAAAAATACCAATAATACTAATAATACTAATATTGCTACTAATAATACGTAATAAAAATAATGGAAAAGAAAACCAAATGATACAACTGCTCACCGCTTGCTTACCAACACCCAGCCATTCCCTGAGGAGTGACAGCCAGAGCTGGAGACAACGTGAGCCACAGTCCCAGAGCCAGACCAAACCTGAGAGAGAGAGACACCCCCAGCCCACCCCCAAATTATATACCAAGAATGACCTTTGGTGGCATGAAATGTCCCTTTGGTGAGTTCAGGTCAGCTGGCCGGGCTGTGTCCCCTCCCGGCTTCTTGCAGAGAAGCTGGGAATGCAGGGACAGCATCAGGAACTGGAAGTCCTTGGATTAATGTAAACATTGCTTGGCAACAACTGAAAGCATCAGTATGTTTTCCATATTCTTCTCAGCACAACTGAAAGAGCCTCACACTGGTAGCTACTGTGAGGAAAATTAACTCTATCCCAACTAAACCCAGTACAAACAGTGGCCAACAGACTGGGAGGCTGGACTGAGACTGTGAATTTAAACTGGCCACCATTAAAGGTAAATAATTGCCCAGTTTGCTCTGTGCAGATGCTGAGCGCTGATTCCCAGTCGCACGGCGGCTGGCTCTGTAGGTCAGTACCATCTGCCGTGACCCTTGGTAGGACGGGGCTCTGCACGTAGCAGTGACCTTTATTGGCTCACGCGTTGACCTGAATGTTTCTGACGTACAAGGGCAGCGGGGGATGTGCGGTACCAAGTGATGGGCTGGTTAAAAGGCTGGATGGTTGGTACGGAAAGAGCGGGGCGGCAGGGTTTGCAGACAGCATCCCCACTTCCATGTGTTTTCACCTCGCGGTGCTGCAAAGTTCAGTGTTGCT
>NW_010265114.1:0-7333 GCF_000690775.1 Eurypyga helias | reverse complement strand
ATATATTATTATAATATAATATATTTTGACTTCCAAAATATATTAATCTATGATTACATGATTTCCATAACTCATCATTTTGCCAGCCATGTCCTGAGGCACCGGGTTTTGGGCTAGATCTTGCTTTTTGTCTGCATGATTTGATACCTGCTGGGATCGAGGTGACAGGACCAGTGTTGCTTGCTGCCAGTCCTGGGAGGGCTGGAGACAACCCCAGTGCCCCAGGCTGCTGTCCTGGAGAGTCTTACCAGTGTCTCCTTCACTGATTTAAACAGATGATTCCTGAGCTGGGCTTGTTCTTCTTCAGAACGTGTCAACTGCACTTCTGTCCACTTCCGATGAGTCTGTATCTGATCCTTGAAGTCACTCAGACTACTTGTCAACCTAAAATTATTATTATTTTGTTAGCAACAAGACTAAGGCTTAGTCAGTGTTATGGAGGCGTCTTGAGTCACTTGAGTAGATTGTTTAAATTACTCTAAATCTCCTCAATAGCTTCCTAATAAGCCCTAAGCTCATTTATTTTATTAATCCTTCACTTGAAGGTTGTACCTACATGCCAAAATGTGATTTCTGTAGTGTGGCCAACTTCAGGAAAATATCTGAGGGCTGGAAAATGTTAATTTCCCATTTGAATTAACTCTGAAGTGGAAGAAGAAGCTATGCTACCTAGCTGAACATCAATTGCATTGTTGGGCATCCAGGACAGCAGTAAAAATTGTGGTCTGAAAGTGATGTTCATAAGGGTACAAAAAGCTTGTAACTAAACCAAAAAGAGAATGGAGAGTTGCCTTTGAGGCACAAGTTGGGTAGAAATATGAAACCCCAGCCAAAGGGAAGAGAGCGGACAGTACCTGGAGGAGCCAGGGAACCACAAGCTAGAGTAGTGAGCAGTTGCTGCTCGGATCAAATCTGCAAAATGTTGAGTTGAAGGGAAATATATGGTTTAGATTTTGCTTTTCTTATGCTGCAGCATGTAATTTACAACAGGAACCACGACAAGATGTGAACTTAACATCCACGTTGTAGTCATATACGTCAATTTTCACGCCTATGCCTACGACCTGACTGTAGGAATGTCACAAAAAGTTTGAGTGTAATGCTATTAATTTCTAACACGTGCTTGCAAACAAAGAGTGGTCACTTGAAATTTGCTTGGGCCTCAGGATACAAACCAACAGGTAAGGAGCAGGATTTTATAACTCGGCTTACTGCTTACGGCAATTCTAATATTTAGTATCACTTTTCAAAAGCGTGTTTGAGTTAGTGTTTTTCGTACCAACTGATTGATAACAGCTTCGTATCAGTGAAATGAAGTGATAATTGCCATCAGCAATCACTGTAAATGTGGTAAAAAGAAATCAATTACAGCAAAATCTCTCTAAGTGATATGTTATTGCAGTTTGCTATAGACAGTATCTTTTCAAGATCTCCTACACAAGCAGCCTGTTAGGTCAGTTTATCACTATTACTCATATTAGTAGTTCTAACATGTGATTTTTCAAGAATAAAACCCTGTAGCACTGAGTCTGTTATTAGTCTTACCGTGTGCCTGTGAGCATGCACACAGGGTTTGCTTTCCCGTGAAATAAAAATCGATACCGTGATAGCATGCTGATAATACAGACCAGCATATACCCCACCTGAGCGTGGGAAGGGTAGGTGTGAAGAGCTTTTCTCAGGCTAACAGTGAGCCATCTGGCTGGAATAACAGGAATCACCATCCACAGTTCTGGAAAGGTCAGGAAGGGATGGAGACAGCACTCTGCCGAAGACACCGCTGCCGGCCGTAAGGTCATCGAACACGAGTGCGGGATCTCCATGCCTGAGCATCAGTGAGCGGAGCTTCAGACCAAAGGACCAGTGAACCAGCTGGTCATTACAGGAGTTACAGCTCTGCTCCGTCACCACACTTACAGGACTGGCCCCTCTTCCAACACATCCTTCTTGTGGTTATTTTCTTATATAATCTGGATATTTTAATCCATCAGGCATGAAACAAAGGTCTCGTCCCACTGTTTGTGTTAAGATTACTGAACAAAGTTGGGGAATATAATTCAGTGGGTGAAGATGAATTAACCATGGATGACAGAACTGGTGGTCAGCTTTGTTCAAAGGCTCAAAACCAAACTGTGTAGCTGCTGGCTGGCATTTGACTTTGACAATTTGACAATTTCTCTGATGTTGGAAAAGTGGGAAGAAGGAAATATTTAAGCCTAAAAATTAATTATTTCAGGCAACTTAGGATTTGGCAAAGTCTGCCTTGAGGAGAAGGGGGAGAATTATAGAAATAATTGACTTTATAAAAGATTATTTAACAAATGCTGAAAATGATTGGCATGAACCACACCAGCAGTTACGTGAGGTTACACGGGCTGTGTGGTTCAGAGCAGATGATCACCACGGTCCCTATGGGATGCAAATCCCACAAAGCACAGCTGCCCTGTGGCTCTGCTGAGGAGGATGAAGGTGACTGGTGCCCATCTTGAGGGACACGCTTGACAGTGACAAGATGATGATTAATAATACAATTCTTGCTATGAATATTAATAATATTAATATTTTATATTCTAACATTAATGATTTCTTGTGAATAATAAAACATTACCACATTTTATTTTATTTTAAACTTTCTTCAATTAGCATCCCTCCTGCATGGAGCTTACAAAGTATATCGAGCAGGAGTGAGGCTCCACAGGCTATAATGTTTGGCCCAGCAAAGCCCTGAAATATTAATAAGGGGATACTTGTGGATATTTAATAAGACCGTGCTCCAGCAGTGCTACAATAAATTGTCACATTTTATCTTTTGGCAGCTGATTTGACTTTGTGCCACTGAATGCAGCTCTTCCAGCCTAACTGACCCTGATAGGTAAGCATCCCCCTGTGAAGGGCCAACTTTCTGGCCAAGGCACAACTCCCATGAAATCCTGAAATACGCTTAAAATTCATCCAGTTTTCAGTAACAATACTGGTTTGTACTTTTACAATACAACCGCCAGCTCACAGTCAAAGATGACTGTGTCTCAGACAGCTGCATGTCAACTGAAGAGGTAACTCTGGGCTGTAAAGATGGTTTAAACATGCCAAGTTTTATTCAGAAGCTCGAGTCTGTTCCAGAAGTTAAATTTTATTTCGGCTCTATAAAAAGAATGCATAAATCTGGCAGACTTTTAAAGGAGCAATATAAAAGGAGACAGGCATTCCCCAAAGGCCATGCTATTTTAATTAAATTTTATATTAACTGGAATAAAATCTCAAATTTAGTAAGTAAGTATTTGGGGTTTTATATTAAATACACAATGCCAGCATATCTCAGTGTCTTGAAAGCCACCGCTTTTCAAGCTTCCTATGTCTGATGACAATCTCAGTAAGGTCTCATTAAGAAACTTAGCATTTGCTTCAATTCAATTTCCCAATTTCTTTCTTTTTTTCAATAAAATTTCTGGTATTGTTCCATTTTTCCTTCTCTTTTCTTTTGGTTTCATTTCTTGTCCCTTTCACACCATCTTGATCTCCATCATTCACTGCTCTCTCTCTCCCTGTTCCTCCTTCCCTCTCTCCAATTTTAATTTATTGCTCACTGTAGCTGTTATTTCCCTATTCACCCCAATTCCTTTTCCTGTTGTCTTGATGAGAATTTCTTCTGTTTAAAGTTCCAGACTACTTTTATTTCTGAATACAATCCAGATAAAATCTTAATTAAAAGAGATCTTTTTTCAAACACTTCCCATTTTAAGGAGTGGAACTGTCCTTTGAAATATCATTATTGCAGGATTATTATAATTAGATTTTAAATTATTTGTGCTGGCTCTGCTATTCAATGCCAGGCCGTTTTGCGTTGTTCTAAATATGGATGCCAGATACTTTTGTTCACTGCATCCTTCCCTGGAGCTCCCTCCTCTCTAAAACTCAGCAAGATTAGAGTGGCACCCTAAAAATACTTCAGCAGCTGCAATAGGAAAAATCTACCACGTAAATAAGAAACAAATCTGGGGGCATATGAGGCTGTGCAGCTACTCTAGCCTTGCGCCCACCTTTCTTCACCAGCAGCACCCCTGCCCCGCGCAGCTGTCTCAGAAATGGACAGAGGTAGGAGTGCATGAAGGAAATTTCTTGTTTGGCACATTAGGCAAGTCACAAATTAGCCCCAGTTATAACGGTAAATAGAGTCTTTGTATTTGGTGCCTTTCTTTTAAGTGTGGAAAGTTAATTGGTTTCATACCTTTCTTCTTACAGGGTGGCATTTCATGCCTCATCTTAACAATTAGCTTGCAAGACAATATACTTCCATTATCTGTTTTCATTATTTTATGGCATAGATCTTCATTAACCTTCTCTTTGTGTTTTGAGTGGATGTTAATTAACGACTTTGTTTTGCTGTTTCATGGCAACCTCTTCATCACACTAAAGCATTCACGGTGAATTATCATAATGAAAAACCCTCCATCACCTACTTGAAATCCAGAAGTTGCAATTCGTGATGTTGATCTCCCTGGACTGTCTTTAAATTTGCGGTTTGATCAGAACTGGAAGTCTCTATCTTGCCTAATAGCTGCATTACCTAATGAGAATTCAACAGAGAACGCCTTTATGAGCCAGACCATGAGCACTCACGTTTAAATATGCATTATGATTGCAAGCATGGAAAAAACAGCTAACATCAAGGTACAGCTACATAAATGACCTTTTCTCACAAATAATTTCTTTCAGTAAAGACTGGAGACTTGAGCTCAGTCACCAAGGCTGTCAGACCTGCTGGAGTCAGTCCTTCTGGATGCAGGCTTTGCAATTATCTGCCCGGGTAAGCAACACTCTTTTTCTTTGAACAAGGCACTGGGCATGGCTCAAATCTCCCATGCGGTGGCAGAAACTGAGGTGTAAATCCTTGAAAGGGCATGCGAGTTGCAAAGCATTGTCCGTCCAACACCTAACGGGATCCCAAGACGAGCGACGAGAGGAGAGGGCTGCACTAATGGAAGCTTCAGTGGCTGCAGCACTGAGATGGGACTTGAGGGACCCTGGTCAAAGCATCTCCCCCTGCACTGTGTCTGGGCTCAGTGTGTTCTCTGGTTTGTGGGATATCCCAGGTACCTAATGTTCTCCCAAACCTCTTTGGTTGCAGATGCCCCTTTCACAGGATGATTCATCTGAGAGGTGAGGGGAAGAGAGACCACTAACCTGACCTGTGGGCTGAAGACCCTCAGCTGGGATGCAGAGAACAACGTGGATTCAGGAGGTGAAGCCAAGCACCCCACATCCTGCGGACGGGCACCTGCGTGCTTCCCCTTGGCAGCGGTGACCTGACCGTGTTGGGCCCTACAGGTAGGACAGGCTGGAAACATCCCACCTAAGAGTTGTGATTTCAGCCCCAGGAGGGTCTGGCAAGCCAGGGCCATGAGCTGCTCATCCATCCCCTGCACACATCGGACTTGGCATGACACAGCTGGTGTGAGAATGTGCTGCCGAGGACTCCTGAGGCATCAGTGACACAGTGCAGTGGAGCGGTTTGGAAATGCTGCGGATGCCCCAGCAGCCACATCCGCTATTTCAAGGGAAGTTGGATGTCTGTGTGCCTCTGGAAGATGGGGTGTGGGTGACTCAGGAGACTGGAAGCCACCAGAAACCGTTTTCCACACGACTTCAGCCTCCAGGTGTTTTCCCTGAGCAACATGGGTTATGTCACCTGCAAGTAGACACTTGATCTGAAGGGCAGTCAGATGTGAGGGGTGAGAGATTCAGCCTGCAACTCCCAGTTAACTAATAAATTAAAGGGGATGTGAAATCCCAGCAGTTTTCTTCAGAGTTTTTACAACAAACAAACACAAAAAAATCCTGGCAAGGAGTTGCCACCACCTGCTTGGTAGCCATGGCATGTCAGTGTCTACAAGGTGACAATGAAGACTCATTACGTTGACTTGGTACCTTCTTCCTTTATGGCAGCAGAGGACTCCTTTTCCGAAATCCTGTCCTTTCTTCTTTCCTACAATCACATGAGAATATTTCTTTCCCTTTTCAGCTGAGGAAGTTCTTTTCTGCATCCTGCTCCGTGTCTACACTTTAGATATCAGGAAGAAGTTCTTCACAGAGAGGGTGGTGAAGCACCGGAACAGGTTGCCCAGAGAAGCTGTGGATGCCCCATCCCTGGAAGTGTTCAAGGCCAGGCTGGATGAGGCTTTGAGCAACCTGGTCTAGTGGAAGGTGTCCCTGCCCATGGCAGGGGGGTTGGAACTAGATGGTCTTTAAGGTTTTTTCCAACCCAAACCCATTCTGTGAGTCTATGATTCTATACCCTGACTTATATTTACATGATTTTGTATATTCTTTCATGCAACTCTGACACACACACCTGCTCCCTTTCCTGTTTCCAGGTAAAAAAGAACATTTTTCATAGGTACTCAAGGAGACATATGTCCAAACAGTGTCTTCAAACAGAATTCCAGGTAAGCTACCTTTGTACAAATGCTGTCATGCATGATTTTTCCTTGAAGAAAAGGACCTTGGGTAGACAAAGTATACAATGAACAGCATTGTGCCTCATGCAGAAGATGTGGTCAAAATACCATAATGAGATTATTATATTCGCTACCAGAGGGCATGAGAAATTGAATGTCCCACATCTGCTCACTCCTGTCTGACATGAGCAATGCCTAGCTTGGAGCAGGAGCAAAGGGCCATCATGCTGCATGTTTAGAAAGCTGAATTTTCCAATACAGCTACAGTCTGTAAGATATTACTGCTGCTGACCCTGATCCTGCTAGAGGCTCCAAAACAGCTACTGAGCACAGTGAAACTCTCACAAGGAGAGGCCAGCAATCAGGAATGATTGGCAGCAGTTGTTATCTGCTGTTGGCTTACACACTCCATGGAGAAAAAGGCACTTTTGCACAACACACCATTTTCCAAAACTTTTTCAGCATTACAGTTTCAAAAGCCTTCAAAATATTGCCAAAATTAATATGGAATTAGATATATGCTATTAGATGCCTAACTGCCACCGCCTTAAACCTAAAGAAAAAACAGTGCATTTAGATGGCCTTTTTTTAGCTCCCAAGTGACAGCAACTGAAATTTCAAGGTGCACTTGAATATACATCTTACTGAGAAACAGTAATGGGTCATTTTTGATCCCAGGATTCCCAAATCCTAGAATATTTTAATTATCTGTTATTACCTTACTTCCAGTATATAAACACACTACCAGATGGAGATCAGTGATGAGTGGTGTCCCTCAGAGGTCCGTATGCCTTCATCAGTGACTTAATGGGTTCCAGTGCATCCTCAGCGAGTTTGCCAATGACACCAAATGGAGTGGTGCAGTTGACATGCTGGAG
>NW_010265113.1:0-7925 GCF_000690775.1 Eurypyga helias | reverse complement strand
AAGAGAAAAGAAGAGAAAGAAAAGAAAGAAAAGTTAGCATTTTCAGAAAAAAAATTGTCATAATAATTTATGGATTTTTGCAATTATTTTATTCCTTGCTTGGGAAGACCAGCTTTGGTACATTTTTCTGAAACAATTAGAAAAGGATTGTGATAAAGTTTAAGCTTTTGTCCATAAGATTGTTCTTCACAATAGTACATTCTTCTTTATTTTCTTATCTTGCTTATGTAGCATAGCTTAGCTGAATTAATATTTTAAGACTACCGAATAATTGCCTATCCAGGCTACTACAAATTCTGTACTTTTGGACAATTTAACAGTCTGAGATAATTTGGACGTTTTGGTGTTTGCATTAGAAAGCTTAGAGACAAGTGGTGTATAATCTAGTTGTTCAAATATGTAAATTGGTTTCTGTGTCTGAATAACATATAATCTACTTGAATTTGAAACAAGTCACTCAGAGCTCAGTTATCCCTTTTGCAAAATTTTAGCTGGGATGAAAGTGAAAAGGTGAACACACACCGGGTATACCAAAAGAATTGTTTCTAAGGCTAAGTCTACATAAAAGAAAGGTGAGATTATAGCACAGATTAGTATAAATTTGTTAAGGCAAAAATCTACCCAATCTTTGTTGAAAAATAAAGCAGGTACCCATGCATCCTGGATAGATTCTATTCCACCTTCCAGCCCCTGAGGAAAGCTCCAATTGCACATATTTTTGGAGAGGCATTTCACCATTTCCCAGGAGTAATTTAATGACCATATTTGCAATATAGAAGCAGAAAGAATATCAATAACTGTACCAGAATCCACATGAATTTTGTGGTTGAAAAGACAGCAGAGGGTTGTATAAATGTCAGTTTGAGCGAAAGTAGCTGAGTAAAATTGGCCTATAATGATACTGATCTTTCATTTATTTGTAATTAGACTTTAAAGGTTTTAAATTTTAGTATGCTTTCACCCTCCTCCATCTGTTTCTGTGATTTCAAATCATCTAACTCCTACAACGCTCTGTCAATGCTTTTAAATTTATCCTGAGCTGTTCTCTTCCTGTATTGATCACCACTGCACTACAGGAGATCTTCTATCAGCCTGCTTTCTTTACTGAAACACTGCCACAGGAGGTAAACAGTTCAGAAAGAATTTACAGCACCAGTTCACTGTGATCCTTAATCAAATTCTTATTAAAGACCAATATACTCTACTAGTCTCGCCATCCATAATGTCATCTCTCCCATACATTTCTATCTCAGCCATCACTGCATCTGTAAAGTCTGTTACAGACTCTTTAAGGTAGGCATTAAGAATTTACATCTACAACTACAGTCTTTATGTCCAGCTAAAGATTAACTAGCTGGGAAAAGCAATTGCTTTCCAAGTAAATGTTGTTTGATGATAATGTCAGTAAATTAGCACAGTCTTTATTTTATCTAGTGTTGGAACTGTTGACCTCAAACAGTGTGAGGTTAAATAGCAAGTGAAGGGAGCCGAAAAGTACAAGTGGTTTTAGGATCAATATTCATATAGCAAAAGGTGTACTAGTGACGAAAAATGGAAGATTTGTCAAAAGTAATAAAAATAACAATGGGATGCTTTTAGGAAAAATGGTACCTAAGAACACATGGGCTTTTTCAGGTAGCCTCACACTTTTTGTTTCATAATTATCAGGAACCAGACAACAGGACAGTAAGATTCAAATTCAGAAAGACAATATGAGAAAAAAAAAATAGCTTTTAGTATAAGTGCTTCCTGTAGTGGAACTCCTAAATCTCTTTTTCTTTTTTTTTTTTTTTTAATGTCCAAAAGAAGTTGTTTTTTTTGAATCTTCACATGTTCATCCCAACCACTTTAAATTAATAATGACTGAAAATAAAGATGTTTACCTATATTTTGGATACTTATTAGCATGATTAGAAAAAAAGGCATGATTTTTTATTTGGTTGATATAAACCCTAAGGTTTATATCAAAAGGTTTATAACCCAAAGGTTATAAAGGTTATAAGGTTTATAACCCAAAGGTAGCCTAGGACCTCCATGTTTGCCATTCCAAATATGGGATGCTATACTGGATGCTAACCAATATGCTAGACCCATAGCATTCTTCGTCTCTCTTCCCTTCTCTATAACTCTTCATTCCTTGTAACCCAGTGCTGATAGCAGAAGTAGTTGTGGAGCTTCTACCACCATTGCCTACTACTTGTTACTGATAGAGTTCTCCCAGTTAATATGGGACAGTGCAGGTGAGTGACCTACTTAGAAACCTGATAGGGAAAATGTGGACAACAGCCACCCTATGAACTCTCACATCCTGATGATGAAAGTTACTACCAACCTTCAGCCTACAAGTAGATAATATTGTAGGTAATATTGACTACTTGCTACTGTACCTACTAGTATTGACTATATCTACTGAGTACAGATTGTATTGGATATGTTAATTCACCGACATTTATCAACGAACAAACATGTAGAAAGACATTGATTAAAAATACTTTCTGACAAGACAACAATCTAGGAATTTGGCACATAAATTCTCAGTTTAATTAAGCTCTGATATTATTATAATTTTCTGCTTTGAATTTTCGTATCTGTGTGCATTTCCCACAACTCCATCTTCCTCAGAGTAAATTTGTATGGATTAATATAGGCTATATCATGTACATTCAGACAGCATTCCAATATCTGGAAATTAATATTTTGGAATGGGACAAGTACTAAATGTGAGTAACTTTTTTAAACCAAAATACAAATTTTTAATGACTTAAAGTCCTTTTTCAGCTTCCTTAGAGCTACTTTTTCAGTAAAATGTTTTGTATGTGGCTATAGAAACATAGAAGAGTAGGATTTTTTTTTTTTTTGTCTAACAGGGAAGAATTTTTTATAATAAATAAGATCTAGTAAAATAAATTTATTATTTCATAGAATCATAGAATCATTTAGTTTGGAAAAGAACTTCAAGATTGTAAAGTCCAATTGTAAACCTAACACTGTCACTGCCAAGTCCACATTTTTTTTTTTTTTTTAATGTTATTATTAGTAAATAGTATGTAATCCTTACATGTTATTTTTCATACAATGGTAATTATTAAATTAATGAATGAATTTGCTGTTATCTGTTCTAAAAGAACAGGTAGAAACCTTTGAACATGTCAACAATGTCTTTTTATCTTTCATGCCTCAAGCCTAATCTGTCTCTAGAAGCATACTGTTCTTTGATATAGAGACTGAAATTACTAGCTTCTTTTAAAAAATAGAGTTGCTAATAATGGTTTATAGCTAATAACCAAATGTCAAAAACTTGATGTAGCAGAAAGCTCATGCAAGGCTTTTTATTTAAGATTATTGTCAATTGTGTTAATGTGATACGGCATGTTTACAAAAATATTAATTAGTTTGGAGAACCCAAATTACCATATACTCACTTTTTTGAAATTCTGAGAGGAAATGCGATATCAAAATTGATTTAGGACATCAAAAAAATGGAACCATTCTTCTGATTTTGGTTAAAATATTTTTAATTATGGTATTTAGTTTCCTTTTAAAAATTAAACCAACAACACAAATAAAGAGAGGTTAATTATAAAAGTAAGGGAATAAACAGTAAAGAAAGAGCATTTTTACATGCCTACCTATCAGATAGTTGTTTTCTGGCAGCTGAAAAAGGAAGAAAAGAAACTTCCACTTACATATGGAATATAACATCTTCTATTGATTTTGTCACTATAATTTCCATAAACATGAAAGAAAAACTGGAGCTAGAAGTGTCTGACGTTTTCATGTCTCACAAAAGCTTCCCTGAATCTGAATTTTTATGCAAAAACTTGTCATTTAAATATTAACAAAAATTATATATTTGATCAGGCAAAATGAACAGAAAATGTAATATACAAATACTTGGATGTGTTGTTGTTTGATGATGGTGAAGAAGGATAAGACTTTGATGTAGCAGAACAAAATGTTTTACAGTTAGATATTGCCCAAGCAACTTTTGTAGAGGAATAATGTGACATCTGCTCTTGGCAAAGAAGGTTCTGGTCTTTCCTACCTTTCAATTCCACTCTGAATGCAAATTAAAAAGTGAAGTAAAGTCTTTACTGATGTCTCTTCCTAAAATACTAAGTTAAATTCTGGCACTGAAAAGCCAGGGTCAAAAAGTGGTTTTATTTCTGAGTGATGTTTAATTTTGATATTGGAAGTTTTGCAATCAAAGCAGATAAACCCAAATAAAGGATAAAACCCAGAAGAGTCAATGACAAGGAAGAAAATTATGCAAATAAATATGAGTCTCAGATCATTGACTTGCTTTCTTAGACACCTGGGGACAGGGTTGTTATGTAATATAAGAAGGATTAGATTATCTGATGGCCAAAAGTGTTCTGTTCTGAAATTAAATGTTTCCAAATTCTGAATTGTGAACTGAGGTTTAGATTAAGAGAAGTTAGGAACTCACTTGTAGGTTCTGATTAGACATCATGAATTCTGGACTAGAAACTAATGATAGTGTTTGAAGTCAACTAGAGGTGATTAAAGAAGAGCTGACTAATGCTATCCATTACTTCTAGTTTGACTGTGAATTGCTAATGTGATGCAGATGGGAAGAAGAAAAAAAAAAAAGACTATTGCACTTTCAAGGGAAATCAGATACAAGGTGGATAAAGTAAAAAATCAGAAATAACAGTAAGCTAATAAAAGTCAAAACCAAAAGCAACAATGTGGGTATAACCTGCACCATTTTTATTATGTTGATTAATGCTGGAATAATTTACATTCCATCTTGGAAGACTTTGTAGCAACAATAAAAATAAATTGTGATAATCAAGTAAAGATGAAATTTCAAGAAGTAAAATTACAACGGTTTGACAGATATTAAAAGATTTAGGTAAACTTTGGAGTTTTTCTGAAAATTTTCTCTTCTTCTACCAAACTGTCTGACAAATCTCAGTTGAACACTGCCTCATGAATGGTAAGAGCCTTTTGGAGCTGATTTTCAAGTAATGTCTCCGTGGATATGCCACTTCCCCCACATAGTGAGACTCACTACCTGTTCAAAGAATGTGAAGAGGGGAAAAGAGTAGAGGTTTCCATAGTAACCTTTAGTAGCTAAAAGTAAAATTGCATAAAATGAAATCATCATCACTCAGCAACTAAGGAAGACAGCTCAGTTGATGAAGATGCCAAGTTATAAATGGCTACTGGTGAGTATCAATTTTTTTCTACGTTTAGTATTACCATGTTTTTTTGGGGGGGGGGGAAAAAAAAACCAAAACCAAACCAAAACCAAAAACACACACGGGGTGGGGGTGTGAGGTGCGGGAGGGGGGAACCAAACAAACTCCCAAACCAAACACTGCTGTTCTACTGTGTATAACAAATTTGAAAACTGTTTTTTAATTCACAGTGTAAGTACATCCTGTGACTTAGTGTTAGATAGAATACATGTTGGTATCCATGGTAACCCAGGAGATCTTAAAGATCACACTGTTCATTTATTGGGAATATGTGCAGATTGTTTGTCTCTTGGTAGACTGCAAAATGTCCGGTTACTATATGGCTGAAAAACAAACTCAAAATGTCTAAAAGAACTTTCATTTTATTTCTACTGCAATAAACACAGTTAGATAGATTTTTCTTCACACCAGGTAATGCTAGTATAAAGTAAACTAAAGTCTTTTAAGTAATTAATTCCTGAAACACTCCTGAAAGAACAGACTTATTGAACAAAAATACCTTCTCATAATCAATAGAAGAAAGCAAATCCTCAAAGAATGCAGACTTTTTGAGATTTTTTTCTTCCTTTTCACCAACTGACTGAAACTAGACAATTACTACAATGCTGTTGATCCCTAAGGGATTTTAGTCAGTTGCTCACTGTGGGTGAAAAATATATTTGAACAGATTGTAATTAAGTTATGTCTTTAAACAGATAACCTAATAAAAGGATTTGTGAAAGAAACATATTTCAAGCATGTAGAGGAGGCGTTTCCTGGTTAGAGGCTTGGTTTTTTTTTTTCACTTAATAAATAAGTACTGAAAATTAAAGGGAGAATTTTGTGTATTTTTTTTAATCTTGATGTTTTACATTTTAAACTCTTACTATTAAAATATCCTTATGCAATTTACTGTACTTCTGTAAATGGGATAAAGGTCTTCAGTCACTGGAAACCTAACAAAACATGATCATATACCTAGTGTACATTTTCTAATCCCTTTTGGGCTACTCAGTGAATAACCTGAAAACTAAGAAAAAAATACCAAAAAAAAAAAAAAAAAAAGTAGGAGGCAACAAATAAGTTTGGTATTTTCAGGCAGCTTCTGGTGTACGATCTATTGAGACAGAAAGTTGTGTCTAACATATCTCTGAGGAAAATATGGAGAGTTCCCAGTCCCTTTTAAGCAGTCTGGATAAAGAGATGTATGCAGGAATTCTGGAAGCATGTAGATTCATAAAATCTTTTAGTTTGGACAAGACCATTAAGGTAATGAAATCCAACCATTATCATAGAGATGCTAATACTACCACTAAATCACCTTGTCAACATGTCTTTAAAATACCTCCAGGGATGGTGGCTCAACCAACTGCCTAGGCATCCTGTTCCCTTTCAGTGAAGAAATTTTTCTTAATATCCAATCTAAACCTTCCTTGATGTAACTTGAGGCCATTTCCTCCTGTCTTATCACTTGTCACTTGGGAGAAGAGACCAACACCTACCCCTCTGCAACTTCCTTTCAGATAGCTGTAGAGAGTGATAGAGTCTCCCCTGAGCCTCTTGTACTGAGGAGTCCAAAACTGAACACAGTATTCAAGGTGCGGCCTCACAAGTGCTGAGCACAGGGGAATAGTCACTTCTGTAGTCCTCCTGGCAGTCTTTCCAGCCATGCTCCCCCAAACCTGCAGTGTTGCAGGGGGTTGTTTTGGCTCAAGTGCAGGACCTGGCACTTGGCCTTGTTGAATCTCATAGAGTTGGCTTTGGCTCTTCAATCCAGCTTGTCCAGGCCCTTCTGAACAGCCTTCCTACCCTGAAGTATATCAACACTCCCACCCAGCTTGGTGTCACCTGCAAACTTACTAAAGGTACACTCAATTCCCTTGTCCAGGTCATTGATAAAGATATTAAATAGAACTGGCCCCACTACTGAGCCCTGGGGGACACCACTTGTGACCAGCGACCAATTGGATTTAACTCCGTTCAATATCATTCTTTGGGCCCAGCCATCTAGCAGATTTTGACTCAGCAAAGACAACACCCATCCAAGCCATAAACAGCCAGTTTTTCCAGGAGAATGCTGTGGGAAACCTACTGTCTACCTATATACCTCAGTATGTACACTTTGATAACCTCTGGCACTGTATGGGTGGGATTTCTAAGAAGTCCTGACATTAAAATAGATAAGAGATTTTCGCCTTGTTTTGCTTCTGGTACCAGATGTGAAGTAATTTCCAGTCAGCATACCTGAAGAAGAAATTTCTGTTTTAGACATCCTTGATTATCAGATAAAAGGAGGTTTTGACTGAGGCCTGGCCAGGGTTTCTAAGCTGTGTGTTAGAATGCTGTTGAAGACGGATTCAATATTGTCCTTTGGTAAACAAATTGTCTCCAGGGCAGAAGTCATGGTATTATATAAATCTGATGCTATGTAACAAGCTAATGGAACAGTGCTCCAATCTGCTCCAAACTGTTCTGCACCATAGCATGGCACTGCACTGCAGTAGGACTGTGCCCACTCTGTACCTCCTGGGGCTCAATGCCTCTTTCATGCAAATATTTGAATTGCTTGTACTGGAACTGAATCTGACATCTTAAAAATAATATCTATGATATTTTGCATAAAATTTGTGCAGAATGTCTTTGGTAACAGTACATATCTTTAAAATTACTGTAATGGAGATGACTCTGAATGACACATTGTGCTGGGTTCAGCCAGGA
>NW_010265112.1:3235-30354 GCF_000690775.1 Eurypyga helias | reverse complement strand
CTATGATTCTATGATTCTAGGGTGTTGGTTTGCATCTCGGATGAAAAACAACTGCCCTGGAGTCAATGTCCTTAACACTATTTTGGGTTAATGTTAACACAAAGGGAAAGGTGTCACCTGCAAAATCAGCAGCACCTGCTTCCGCAGCAGCATATCAGTGAGGTTTCGCTGGAGATTTTTTCTTCAGGAGTAACCTGACCTTGTTTATGGTACGTATCCAAATCAAAGCCCAGGCTACGATGGCAAGTTCAGAACAAAAAGTGAAAGGAGAAGGAAGAGAAGCATGAGTCTATTTGTTTATTCAAAAGCCAGAAATTAAAATTGTTCTTTGTGCTATCAGTATGTGATATTTAAGTTAAAGAAGACAGCACTGGTTTTCTTCTGCTCATCCCCTGGCAAAGCCAAATAAAAAATATGTATGCACTTTATATAATTTTAAAATGTTTGTATAAAAGTCTACTTCATAAACTAACATTCTGAAACATTTTTTGAACCCAAGGAAGAAATCTACCAAGGTTGTTCCTTGTATCTCAGAGAACTATTGCAAGCTCTGACTGGAGAACATGTGAAATATGATACGTCAACATTTGCTCTGTTTGGGCATACTCTGTTTGGAGCCGGACCTGTGAAGGAAACAAAGATCAGAGCTCTGGTCTGTGTGCTTTTTACCTAGGGGTCCAAAAAGAAAGAAAGATGAAGAAAGAAAAAAAAAAAAACCACACACCAAAACCAAATGTCAAGAGCAAATCATCAAAAAGCAGATATAAATCAAATTGCTGAGCTCAAATCATGACTAAATAGTTTGCCTACAATGATAACAGCAGAAAGATAGTCCCAGTTAAAAATGTGGCTGTGGTGGGACAGTAAGAAAAGATCCTTCTGATAAAGTTATACTCCTAGATACAGATCATTGAGTCAATTAACGTTTACTTAAGTACTTGTCATCTAAAGAAGGAGCAGAGAAAACCCTCAACACAACCAAGAGCTTGTGACACCAATTTGCATCCAGTTCCAAGTGCATGTTTTATTTATTTTCAATCGGGATCAATCAGGAAAGAAAATAATCAATGAAGTCGCAGTCATGAGTGTTATTTGGCCATCTGGGGGCCCCAGTATCTCTCGGCCTGCATTGGAGGCAAGGGAAAAATTTTTTTTTTCAAGAGCACGAAGGAGCTCCATATGGTTGAGATCAAAGGTGTTGCTGGGTGCATGGTTCTGCTTTATTGCCAGGCACTGCTGTTAATTAGAAAACAAGATCAGAGGCAGTATTAAAATCCAATTAAATTGATATGAACAGATTGCCAAGTGATGTTCACTAATGTATAATTGAGCACCATGCAAATTTCGGTGGCTGCCTTTTGTTTTTTCTCCCCTCACTCTGGAATGAATGATGAAGCTATGAAGTTTTTCCTCGTTGTAAAAGATAAACAAGTTAATGCAGTGATCTAGGGGGTATTGCTTCAGTGATTGATGAAAATGAGAGTGGAATATTAACGTGTGACTTTTGGGGGGCTTCTTTTATAATCTTATTTTGTTCTTTATTCTTTTATTATTGCTGTTGTTGTTATTCTTGTTCTGGTCGTATTCAAGTACATGCGCAGACCCTTCATCATTCCATCATTTCAGACACAGAGAAAGTTCCTTTGTAGCTGGAGATCTGATTCAAACAATTAGAAAACCATGAATATTTCAAGTGACAGACCTACTACTGCTGGAAATTAACTTTTTCCAAGAACTATATGGACTTTATACCGTATATCTTTGTTTAGAATCCGCACCTTCTATTAAATTTAATTACTTCCCTGTGCAGCTTTATATTGAGGGTGACTTCAAAACGAGGGCAGCAGCTATTAAATTTAATTACTTTCCCCTGCGGCTTGCATAGTAAAGGTGCATGGTTAAGGTGCAGCTACTAAACGAGGGTAGCTTCTAAACAAAGATATACAATATTTATTCCATTTATATTTCTCCTTCCCTACCTATCTCTTTTTACATATACACTTTGTGTGTGTGTACATAATAAAAATACATAGCTAAGGGAAATTATTAAATGCAAAATGCTAACTTTTAAGCTAAATCTAAAATACTTAAATGGCATCTCTGCTTCTTTCTCTCTTTGAATGGCTCACGTGGTCCCACTCACAATTCACCTGGCATTCAATGTGACCAGCCTTAATAAAGAACAAAATTCCACGATGTAAAATTCATTAAATGTTGCAGAAATTCTGAACTCTTATGGAAAAAATGCATTTTTGTGTAGAGCTTACCATAAGAAGTAACTGTAGGCCCACAAATAAATAATAACTGTCATCCTTGCAAACCTCATATATTAGTATCATTGCATTTTATCTAATCTATCATTTGCTAACTGTGAAGATGCATTGATGTAAAAGCTGGTTTTAAAAATGAGATCAAAGTTAATGCATAAAAGACCAATAAATCAAACAAGCCAATGTCTGACATGGTGTTCATGAGATATTTGTGGAGCTTTCAGAAATTGTTTAAATTCTCTTAAGAAGAGAACACATTTAATCAAATAATGTTAGTTGAGTGAGTGATGATCAACAGAACCGCTGTTATATTTGTGCTTGCAGAGAGATATGAAGTTATGTTTGTCTTACCTGTGCTCATCAGTGCAGGGAATAAAATGCAAGAAATGCGTGCTGGTTTTAGTTGGGGTAGAGTTAATTTTCGTTATAGTAACTAGTATGAGGCTGTGTTTTGGTTGTGCTGAGAAGAATATTGATAACACACTAAGGTTTTTAGTTGTTGCTAAGGAATGCTTATGTCAACGCCAGGACATTTTTTGGTTTCTCATACTACACCTGTGTTCTCAGCATCTTTTCTGGACCTCTTGTAGACACAGCCAGGACAGCTGACCCAATCTGACCAAAGGGATACTTCATGCCATAAAATGTCATGCTAGTGTATAAATTGGGAGGAGTGGACTGAAGGTTGTGGTCACTCTTTCTCTCTTGCTCTGACCCTAGCTGCTCAGGAATGGGCAGGGCATCTGTTGGCAGGTATTAAGCAGTTGTATCATTTGTTTTCTTTTCCATTATTCATATTAGTAGTAGCAGTAGTATAATTTTCATTACATATTATTAATAGTAATATTAGTATTATTAGTATTGCTAGTATTATTAGTATAATTTTATTTAATTTATTTCCAATTATTAAATTGTTCTTAACCCACAAATGTCCTTGTCTTTTCCTCTGATTCTCATCCCACTGTGTTGGGGGGAGAGAGGTGAGCGAGCGACTGTGTGGTATTTGGTTGCTGGCTGGAGTTAAACCACGACAGAACATTATGGCCATAGGCAGAGGGAAGGGTGAGCAGTGACAAACAGTTCAGGGTTTCACCCCTTCATTCCATTTTAGATAAACACTGTGGGACATTAAACTGTCAATACAACCCAACCACAGTGGGTTCCGTACCACTTTCAACTAACCACAATGCACCCCTGTCCACATAAGGCAGAGCAGTGGTAGGAATTTGTATAGCATCTCTATTTTAGAAGTTGACAAAAATCCCTTGCAAAATTAGCATAAAACATTGGAAACTCTATTACAGTGTAAGCAAATGAAAAAGCTGTGATATGTTGGATGCAGTTCCAAAACCATTTTAAAAAACCTGATGCTACCTCAGCATTAGTGGAACAGAAAAGGATACTAGGAATTTCAAGGATGTTTAGTGTTCTGCTCAAACATTTTAAAAAGTAACTTTATGGAAACAAGGAAATTATATAGCTCACTACTTATTCCCAAGCAAAAATGTGCTTTTATATCAAAAATTGGAATGACAATCAGAATAAAATACATCTGGTTAAAATTCTGTGTGGAAAAAAAACTCTGTTTTTCCTCATATTTCAAAAAAGAAATGTTAGTTAGAAATGCATTTTTGTTAGTTTGGTATTAGTATTTTAGAGTATTGGGAATTTCTCTTTGTCTTTTCCTTCCCACTTTGCTTGTCACTTTTTTCTGGTTGTCTTTATCCAGACAAAATCTGTCATATTTTTACAGCAAAAATATAATACCTGGGAATATTGCACCAAAAATTATTAAAGGACCAAATAAATACAAAAATCCTCATGATTCATACTTAGCACCATTGTACTTCTGCTTTATTGTCTGAGAAAGCTCTAGCAGAAACCATCTTGACATCTCATTGAAAAATATTGCTTTAACATTTCCTTGCCCGACGGAGAGTTTTGGTTAAGGTGTTAATCAACTATGCTAGAGAATCCATAACTCATTCCTTGCTAAATGCATAAGCTCAGTAGGAGGACCTTATTGATCAATGGATTTTACAAATAATCGTCAAGAGAGATGAACCCAGGTCCTGAACCAGAACACTATGTGCTTTCTCTTTATAGGTTAGGAAATACAGCATTCTGAAAAGAAAGCAGAATTGCCTGAGAGCTCTTTTCCTCTATTCTGTCCTTTGAGGAAAGACCTGTTTAATTGTTTATTGTCAAATTACACAGCTTTTTGGGTCCTTGCATCCTCACTGTGATGTCAAAGGATTACTGGAATACAGAGAAAGGGACAAAGAATGAAGAAGACAAGGAGTAATTAGAGGGAGAAAGACAATGAAGCATGTTACTCAACAAAAGAGATCATGAATTTACCCACAGTTATATTAAAGCGGTGTCTGAGGCACCAGATTTCCTTCCAAGACCTACAGAAGGAGATAACAGCTGTTAGAGAAGTGTGATGCTCTTGCAGCAAGTCTATGCTACTGGTTGTAATTCAGCCATAGTGGTGCTGTGGTTACAGAGGTTAACCCAGTTAACTCATTTCAAATTAGCTGAGTCTTGCTGCGTAACATGCCACTGAGCAATGAAGACTAGCATTTCTGCATGTGGAAACATGTCCGAATGTGGGCCTTTTGAAGGAGACCACTGAATTTTATGATGATGAATGAAATGTGAGCTAGAGAAATCACACTCCTAGTTGAGGTAAATTAAAAATAAAATTTGCAATGATAACATCCCTAATTCCTTGTAATAGTTAACTTCTAGAAAACAGGATTTGTTACATCACCATAATATATGATCCCAAGCCCAATGAAATAAATGCTTATATGTTGACTTCAGAGTGCTGTGAATGCTCTTCCATTTTCAAGCAGTAGCAAGATCTGTTTTCTGACTGTTGGAAAGTACTGGCATTGATCTCTTTTTATTTTTTTTCTACTCACTGAGCAGAGCAACTAGATCCAGGGTAACACTATGTTCTGCTGTGTGTCCCTCCACCTCTAGTGGCAAACGTAGAGAATATGTTTAAGATTCCACAGTGGAAATTAAGTTCATTTCTTCATATCTAGTCAACATGGCAATTGGTGCAGGTACAACAGACAAGCTTTTTCCCTTTCTTAGTGCAAGTGTTTCCCTTTGAACCCTATGCTTCATTATCACCCAAGATTCACACACTGGATGGCAAGGATAATTTAATACTACTCTGTCAGTGACTTTAGTGTGAAGTTTGCCTTTAACAGAAAGCTAACTGCTGATCTTCAAACACAAAACCCAGGAATCTATCAGCAGAGTTCAAAATTAGCTGAGATCTTATGGCCTGAGGCCACCCTGGTAACTAATGGCAATTTTACAATCATTAGCTTTTGCCTGATGGGCCAGTAGTAAGTGGGACCATGATCATGACCCAAATCTAAGAAAAAGGCCTCCAGGCCCAGCTTTTTGTCAGATTATGGCTTTACTTACCTAAGCTGGTTTTATCTTATTACAGTGTGTAAGCTGTGGTAAGCTTGATACAGACAGGATGGAAGAAGAGAAATCAACCTAACCTTAGCAGGGTATTAATCACAGGCAAAAGGTTGGGAGAAAGGATCTGGGGTATAAATCAGCACCATCCCTGCTGGTCACTACTTGATAAACTACAGATTTTAATCTAATTTTACCTTGTCATATTCATTTGGAAATTGGCAAACATAGTAAATGATACAAAGGATTCTATTTTGAAAATAAGTTTCCCAGCTGATCACTTTTGATTATATACTTTCCTAATTGTGTGTTTGTAAGATGTTTACAGAGAAAACAAACTCCTTTAAATAAAAAAAGTTCCAGTCCTTACTTCTGGGATTATTTTTAATTTTTCATCTTATGACTACATAATGTGTAAACTTCGGGGGGGGGGGGAAATTTACACCTTGCTTTCATTTGCCAAATGTTTTTCAATTACAAGAAACCAAGACAGAATTTCTGAGTTGAGGCAGTGGGAAAATTTCAATGCTGAATAATTTCAATGAAAACAAAACCAGGTTTTTTTTGTCTGTTATAAGGTGTTGTAGGATAGGAACAAATTTCCCAAGCATCTCTAATTTTAAGAGATTAACATGACAGAGCATGATCCCTTGGATAACAGTTTCTGCTCTGAGTAGAAAGAATAAACATCAGATTTTAGAGATGTTCAGAGCTTGTTTTCAAAGAACATTAGGTTGCATGTTGCAACCTCCCTTACAGCTCTTCATGTTTCTGTGGATCCCAATAGTCTCTTTCACTAGCACCTCTCTTTGAAAGTCACAGGATCTGGGGGAAGGACAGGTTGACTAGTGGAAAGAGGGATGGTGGGGGAGAAACCAACTCCCAGATGATGCATGTAAGTGAGAGGATAATAGACAAAGAAAAGGGTGTTGGGACTGCATGGGAAATGCTATCTTAAAAGTGCGAGTGGAGGAAAGGGGGTTGGTTATGTTGCATGTTTGTCTACTAGAAAAATAGAGGCACAGGTTACTGGTAAGTACAGAGAAATGCTGGAAAGCCTGGGCTTGTGGGAATGAGAACCAGCCCTCGTCAGTGATCTCGTTAATACTTTCTCTGTGATTTGGTTTCTTCAGCTGTAAATAAAATTCAACTCTATCTGCCTAACACCTCAATACTGTAAGAATTAACATTTACGAAGTGCCTTGTCACCCAGGACTATGAGGCAACATAAGTACAAATCACTACTGATACCAAAAGACAAACATTTAGCACAGATTTTGTACTTACATACCTACGATGAGCTATGCAGTACTTATCAAACCAAATGATTTAGATTGTCTCGCTGTATTTCCCAGTCTCACCAACCTATTTTCTTTACCTGCTGCTTTGTGCTTGCCTTGTCTCCTCTATATTTCCCTTAAACATCCTCTACAAACACTTTAGCACACCACATGTAGATGGATGAGCTTAGTCTAAGCAACCAGCATGGTCATTCCTACTGTTTCTATGGCTTCTCTCTTATTTTTAGATTGCAGATTTGGGGGGGCTAGGATAATATTTTTGTTCTCTACTCCTACAGCACAATACTAATCTGATCTGTAGTTGTCTTCCAGATGCAACTGGAACAACAACCTTGGTAAGGAGGAGAAGGCAAAACTGCCTACTAATGAGTATATTCAAACAAATAGAAAAATAATTCTGATCATTGTGAAGCAATAGAAATGTTATTGTGTCCCCTTTGTGTGAGATTGCACTATTTTTAATATGTTTGTAATGACAGACAGTTTAAAAGTTTTCTGTATTGGCAAACACCAAGGGTATTGTTCATCTGAACTTTGTCCACATTTGGGTGCTACATATTGTACAAAACTGTGAAACAAGAGCCATCTTCAACTGCCACGGCCCCACCACAAGTGCACCCACCAAGCCAATTGTCAGGAAGAAACAGTCAATGGGCACTGGGGCAGCAAGTGTAACCCAAAATCCTTCTCCTGCCGCAGTGACACCTGATGGTGGCATATTCAGGTGAAGGAGAATGAGCAGGAGCCATGCTCTCTCCAGGATCAGGGAGCTGTCACAACCTCAGCCACAGGGAAAGACATGTTCACTGCTGAAGTTAAGACTACTCTGGACCAGTATTTGGAACCTTCCTATCAGAAGCAGGAAACAGGTCAACAAAGTGACTGATTGCTTGGCTGTCCTTAAAATTACTACCTCTTAGAACTCCTGGTACTGTAACATCCATTCCTAGACTTTGGTTTATTCTCTTGAAGCTTGTTTGGGTCTAAAAATCGGTGAACACTTATTTTTGTCACTCACAGAGGAGCTAGGACTGTGAACCCACACAGGAGTGGGTTTATTGAGAAAGAAGTTGCCATTCAAAAGTTGAACTGTGGTTCAACTATTCTGAAGAAACATAAGCAGATAACACAGTGCTTTTCTTCATAGTGAACATGCTTGATGGCTATTGCAATGAAACCCAAGATTTATCTAAATGGTCATACACTTTCTGGTGTCTGTGGGATGAAGTGAGGAAAGAGCAAGGATGTTAGCTGAGAGAGGTGGAAAGTGTTCTGGTACATATTTTTATACTAATTCTATGGCTTGAATGAGAACTACTCACCTGGACTAGAATATTTTCAAGCAATAAATGAGCACAGTGACTAATGCTGAAACACAACCTACCCACATATTCAGTTGGGTTCAGAAACACTGGCCTGATCTTAATGGCCTGATCTCAGATCCACTCACCTACTCCCAGCCTTGGAAGGCAGGGTGAATTTGGTAGCTGCTGACTAAATAAACCATGTGGGAGTATGTCCTTCAGACACAGATGGTATTAGCCCTCCTAAACTAATAAGAGCTTTGCAGTCACGAGGAGGACAGGAACCAGGGGAGGGGTGGCTAACCCCAAACCAGAAGGTAACACTCAGCAGTGAATTCCAGGGGAAAGAAACCCAGTTGCTGAAGGCAGTCATTCTGCAATTTTTGCTTGTTAATAGGATTAAGTAATTTGGATTGTTTAAAAAAACTCTACTGAATCAACACTTCTTTTTGCAAATGACACAGCTCTTTCAAAGAGAAAGACACAGTCTGTGGGTGCTGTCAATCTCCTCTAGTCTTCCTAAGAGGTAAAAGTCATGAAGATGACAGAACGTAGTTTTCACTAGCATCAGCTACTAATCTGACTGGTACATAGAAATTGGTAGTTGCACCAACCAGCCTTCCTGACACCTCAATAGTCCCCTTTCCTGGACACTTTCTGTCATTTTGTGTCTGAGAGGATGGGTTTGATCTTGTGAAATCCACCTACCTGGTGATGACCATGCACGGATTTCCAGGATGTCTGAGGAGTATAGAGGCTCAAACCCTGTTTTTTCGCTGTAGAGCTTAGGATTCTTTGAACACTCCAATCTTATTGCTTTGTAAAAGCAGACTTGGAGGTATGAGTCAACAGCCAATTGATAGCAGTGGAGAGATTCTCATCAATATTATCGGAGACTTGCCCAGACTCTAATTAACCAATTAAATGGCCTTCCTAACAAGGGTACCAAAAAAAAAAAAAACAACCCACCACACTTAGCTGCCTCAGAAATACCTACAAAATGAAAATGAACAATTTACCCCAGGAAGAGTCGTGGTGATCAGTAATAGGGAAAACTTGGAGAAGCTTTAAAATTTTTTTCAAACATTATTTTTAGCAGCCACCCTAGAAATTATTGACTTTTTTACATAATTTTGAATTCTGCTCTCATATTGTTTATCCCTCCAGTTATCTGCTTTCGAATATGGATGAATCTACTGATTGAAAATTAAATATAAATATCCATGTGCTTTATATATTTAGTAACAAACACATACACACATATGTACAGTGTATTTGCATTGTTGCCTGGGAACAAAATGCCTATTTTTAGTTAATATCAGGTGATTTTAATTTACAAGAACTACCTCGCCTCTCAGCATTTTAAAGAGCATACACAGAGGCACCTGCATGCTTCTAACATTTGATGTATCATTAAATATGCCTTCTCACATTTGGCACATAAACCCAGATAAAGTTTCACCTTTTAACGAAATAAATGACTCAATTAACAAGATGAAAAACAGCAGTGTGGTGGCAGACCCTCTTGGTGGCAAAAAAAAAAAGGATAAAAAAGAATTATCTCAGCAGGGTGTTAATACAAGGAGCGCCACAACACACAGCGGGCACCTGGTTTGACTGACAGCCACCCAGCAAAGCTGACAGATTTGTCAGCCTGCTGACCGCTGGCTTGAGTCTCTCGCACCACCCTAGGAATAAATTGTTGCTCAGGAATGGCTGGGCAAGCAGTCACTTGTCTCTGCTAATCTAATTGAATTTTTTAAGTTGTTTTCATTTTTATCTGCTCCTGTGTGGAAATGTTCGTTCCTGGAGCAGCAAATTTTGGCACCCTTAGATGACTAACTTCCTCACAGCACTGCGGTCTTTTGAAGAAAGGCACAGATACAGGGCCAAACTCATCTCTCAGCTCCCAGGGCTTGAATAGATATAACTGAGGTACAGTTTAACCTACCATGAGGGAAAATTGACTTTTTTAATGGGACTGTAACTTGGGACATCTGTATTCAGGGCCTGTTCCTCCATAAGTTCCCAGCTGACAGGGAGCACTGATCATGCATGGCATACTCTATATGACCAGAAACCAAGCAGAAAGGGAAGTTGGAAAATTGTTATCCCTTTCCTTGAAGTGGACTTTAGCCTTCATGCAAACATCTGCTGTGCTGTTCAACGGGAAATGAAGAGAGCAATATGGATGCACATGGAGAAAACTGGGACTTCGACTCAAAGACAGTTCCATACTGTCTGATATGGAAGAGTCTGCCAATCAACTGACAATCTGGCTAAGCAAAGATAGCTTTATTTAAAGAAAAGATGGTCAGGAATTGCACAAAATCGATCTGTTGGATATCAGAGTTTCTGAGGTTAGTAGATGTGAAACCACAACCTCTATTATATAACAAGGCATGTGCCCACATGAATGACATCTTTATAACTGTATGATGTGTCTCTGTATGCATTGCATATCATTAAGCACCCAGAATATGACTAATCAGTCTAGATCTAAGAACTACCATTTACAAAGGTTTTTTTAAAGTATGACATACAAAACTAAATATGTTCTGTGTTGACGTAATGCTGATCTCCCAAATGCTACCAAAAAAGGCCAGGCTACTCCCAAGAAATCTTTTGAGTTATTAAGTAGAAGACTTACTGTTGCATCTGCTCTAAGACACTGAGTTCTGACTCAGGAAGATGCAACTAAAATAACTTGGTGATAGTTTTTGCTCATGTAAGTCAGTTTTATTTGTATCTGTGCGTTAAAACAGCATTAAAAATCCAGTGCTCAGAAGCCTCATTTAATTTCAAATGACAATGCTCCTACTCACATGACAAAACCCCAAGAATGGCTCTTCAGTTCCCATGAATTAATATCTATATTCAAGCTGAGCATTTCATATTACCTTAGTACCAAAATGTATTTGTAATATTCCCCAAGTATAGCCAAGTTAGCACTCATTTAACTCAAGGCAAATAGTGTCATGGTATCCTCCCAGTTATAGGACTCCATACTGGCTTTCATCTTACTTCTCTGTTGTGATTTTAAAGAAAATATCTTTTTATCTTTCCTCTGCTTACTGTGGTGAAGTTCTGCTTTCTCTAATCGATCCATCCTCACAAAATCAGTAGTGTTGGTTGTTGAATCAGATTATATTAAAACGGAGTACACACATATGAGTCTAATCTTCAGCTAAAAAATTTTCATGATAGTTAGAGAGGTGATTATTTCTAATATAGATTAGGATTTGTACTGCAAACTGTCAAGAAATGTCAGGATAAATAAAGGTATGCATTATTTTCCTGTCTATTCAATAAACTCTGGAAAAAAGGAAAAGTAAAGTGTCTTTTATATCCTGAAGGAAGTGGGTTTGTATTTGCTTAACACTCATATTTAACTGACACCTTCTTTGGAATAGATCCATTAACAAAACATGTGAATAGACTCTGGGAATATTTCCTAAATTTCCATATAGTACACCTTCAAAAAGTATATAATGACATTTGGAAGGAATGAAATTTGATATGTCTTTCTCAGGACTATTTGGCAGTAGCACTGAAAATCAACCTAAGAGTAAAATGCAAACAAAAACTGGAAGGTCTTGTACAAGAAATTATTAGTTCCCAGCATTTATCTAGAAAATCATTCCACTCTAGAAATTTTGAATATCTCTTACCAAGCTGTGTACTGGATGATTTTGACAGGAATAATGATATTGCTTTAATACAGAAATCTTTTTTCCCTTTTTTATTTAAATTTCTTTTTAAGATGGCCATCTTCAGGGATAGAAAGGGGGGTAAAAATGGACATTTTTTAAAGAGACTGCAGTTCTCTTCCAGGAGAACAGAGCAGTACAAGTCAAGTTCTAAATACTAAAATACCAGAATTTTACACTGATCTTCATGTGAATTCTGTGATTTTGAATAGACAGATATGTTAGTTTTCCCTGATTATCTGTGCAAGCCCTTTTTCTTTTTCCTTTTTAATAGCTCTGAACAAAGTCTTGGGGTAAAGGGAGCAGTACATCAATAGTAGTGTCCAGGAACTGGCTCAGTACCCCATGAGCTTGGAGACAGTTGCTTTTTACCCACAAAAGCGCAAAATGCTCTTTTGGTGTAGGCACACCAAAAGTTCATGCAGTACAGAAACTTTTTTCAGGAAGAAAACATTTTTCCAAGCAAGTGCTTCCTTTCTCAATTCTATTTGCTCTATAGCAGATTTGGTAGTGGGTGAAAACATCAAGTCCCTTCAGGCTGATAACACCGTTTAAAATTAAATAAAGTAATGGGCGAGTGTGGCTTAGGACAGCTAAGCACTTTGCAAACACTGAAGAGAATTCAGCATTGTGTTTCCTGAGAAACACTGTATCTTAAAGCACAGGGGCCCAACAAGAATGACGTGTCAAAAATGCTAGAGTTAGGAGTTGTAAATAAATATGTGTTTATATACATTGTCACATACACTCTCAAGTAAATTAAGAAAAAGTATGTATCTTATTCTGAGTTACTTAACTTCCAGTATCCCTATCCAGAAAGGTTTTACTCTGTACTATAAAGAAGACGCGTAACAATGGCATGAAGCCCTGGCTTCTGACACATTTATGGAAAACCTCTTGCCGACTTTATTACAGGCAATGTTCCTTGCACCTATGCAACTCAGAATGCTCATAAGTAAAAGTTCATCCATGTTTAGCACATCTGTCCAAATAAATATTAGGCCAAATTCACCACATTGTGACTGCTACTACAGCTATTCATGGAATACTTTTACATGCAGCTAATTACTCTCTTCACAAAATATGAATTATTTCAAAACAAAAGATGCTATGATCCATCTCTCTCTGCCTCTGTGTTGCTGCCTATAAAAGAATTCAGGTCTCTGTAGATGACTCACCAACAAGTACAATTTCATTCACATAAAACGAGTTGTCCCTGATTTCTTCAGGAAGGAATAAAAAATACAACTGAAATATCTTTCGTATTTGTTCTTCCTCAGTTTAATGCAGTCCTAAAAAGTCAGTTTGGTGCTTTCCCATACTGCAAAACATTTTACTCTGAGGAACATCATCCTGGTGATACACTTGGGATACAGAACCAAGAGCAAGGAACATGTTCAGGTCACAACAAATACAGCAGACAAATCAGATTTACAATGTCCACCGACATTGCAGTGGCCTTTATGCAACAAATGCACAAAAGGAAAAGCAAAACACAAAACTTTCCCAAAACTCTGTGATCCTCTTTCAGAAATTCAGCCTGTGCAAAAACAGTAAATTCAATGTGAAAACTGTTCTCATTGATTTGCCAAGCTGTATTGGTATAAACTGAAGTGTTAAATATCTGGTGAGATAACTCAAAATCCTCTGATTTTTGTTCTGCAGATTTTTTTTTAAATCTTTGCTTATAAGAAATGGAATGCTCATCCATCATTGTACAAATCAGAACCATGTTCAGGAACCACACATTGTTTTTCAATTTTGTATGCAAGAAAAAAGAAATATGAAACAGAATTCAGCACATGGATGAATAAACCCATAATTTATTAGATCGGTTTTGCTCTGAACAAGGGAATAGCTCAAAGAAAAGAGGTCAGAAGGACTAGTACTGTTAATATGCAATTGATGAAATCCTCAAACACATATTGATCCACTTTTTATTACATTTTTAAACCCTTGACTGTGAATATTTCCCAATAAGACAATAACTATAGCAAATATAATTTGCTGTTCTTAATCACAGTAGTTCTTTCCCCTCTAAAGATCATCACACTGAAGATATTTACATCCAATATACATTGTGAATCTGCCATAGATTGCATTTCATACACTGCCCTCTTATTCACATTCGTTTCTTCAAGCGTATCATCTCTATATTTGACACTATCTGTACTAACATATTTTAGTCACACATGGAAACCTCAAACAAACTTTCCTGACAATATAAATAGTTACTACAAAATAGCATAATAATGCGTTAGACCTCTACCCCCTAAAAAACCTTCACTGCCTTATTCATTACTTAAATAAAAAGAAAAAGCCAAGTTAACTGTCAGGAGGTTTTTTCTCAGAGCTGTAGAATTTCACAAGGAATTCAATCTACAGGGAAAACTGGGGATAGCTGGTCGCCCAGACAGGCCTGCCCGGGGAAAGTCTTTCTACCGCTTGTGTTTGACACAGCTTGAGGCGAAGCAGGTTGTATAGGCCTTGACCCAGCAAGGTCATCATTTTGTGAGCAATTCTGAGGCCTGACATCTGCTGCCTGGCTTTGAGTAAAAACCAGACCCCCTTAGCCAAAACACAGGCCTGTGTAAAATAATCCCTCAGCAAGGATCCTAGACTTCAGTGAAAAGGCTAAATGGCCCTCTTTTTGTCTGGGTGTCCAGGCTTTTTAGTCCTTCCTCGTCACGTAGCAGAGAGTGCAGAACAAAACCATTCCCAGAATGCAGATAAAGGCCATATTCTCACAACTCCACGCCGTAACTTCTTCACCTCATGAGAGACTTGCATTTATGCTCCAGGTGCATGGCTTTGCAAACAAAAAGGGATGGGCATGGAGCAGCTCAAAGAGGGACACACTCTTCTAAAAAAGGTTTTCAAGATGGTGCTTTTTCCTTCACAGTTTTTGAAAAAAAATCCATTTTACCAAACAAAAGATGTGATGTGTATGTGCTATTTAAAAATTATTAAGACTGCGTACCAGAAATGGGACACCTGATTCTCAGACTTTATGTTTCTCCACCTGGGACTGGAACTCAGAGAAACCTGGTGACCCACATAGTAGAGGTGGCTTTAAGCCTTGGCTGCTGCTTGACTTTTAATTATATTGAAATTCTTTCATTCAGTCTGGCATCAGAAAGAGACTGATGGAGGGCATCTGATAATAAACTGCTTACAGGCAATATCCACAAAGCAAAAGTGGTACAAGGACCGCCACTGGCAGGACATGTGAAGTGAAATGAAAGCCTGTCTAGAGGACAGGTTATGGCTGTTAGTGTCTTTTTTTTCTCTGAGCCAACTTAAGGCACTCCTGAAGTAAATCTAATCTTCTAGCAAAGGTCATGGAAGACCCTGGATTTTTCCACAAATAAATTTTGTCTTCTCACGCCCACAGCTCCATCTAGCCCTAATCACAAGCAAAAACTAACTCCAAAAAAAAATCGATTCTTAAAAATCTATTTACCAGCGCAAAACACACCATCTGAGTATTCTCAGTGATCTCTCCCCATGGTAACTGCAACGCTGTATGGATGCACTGATGTTTGCTGCACCACACTAGAAGTAGTTGTCTATGCCACAATCTCCCACCACCACCTCTCCTTTATACTTATGTCAACACAAGACAGAGAGTGGAATGAGGACCAAGGTAAATGTGTCCTACTACTGCCTTAACCGGTTTGTCTCTGCTGGTACTCATAGCTCAGGTCCCTAAAGAGCAGTCAGAAGAACCTCCAGCCATCCTGAGACACCCTTATGAACCTCTTATCAGGGAACCGCTTGCCTTTATGTAACCTCAGGTCTATGCACAAACGCACCAATCACATTCATCAAGCACTCATCTGCCATGGCTGCCTTTTAAATGTGGCAGGTCATTACCAAAGAACTTGGCTGGAAAGGAACGGCAAGCATGGTAGGAGTTCATGAGCAGACAAAAATTATACTGCTTCAGATTGAAATTGATTATACTTATGGAAAGGATTTTGTAACTAGATGACAGAAAACCCCAGGATAAAAAATTAAAGCTCATTATGTGAATTCTTGGATTAGATGATGTCATGGTACATGAAGGGGAGTTTCACTGCATTCACACTGTACTATTAATCCCAAATTTCAGTGTTCCTGGTGGTTGCTTCATGTCTGTTGGATGCTGAATGTTGAGGTATCTCATTGATCTGCTATGTAGGATCACACACCGGTTTTGTGGCAGAATCCAGGCCATCGCAGACACGCGGGTACTAGCAATGCTCCAGATTTATCCAACTCCCCTCTGTAGCAGATTTCAGCTGTGAATGTTGGTCCTTATTTAGATCCTTAAATTTGTTATTGGACAATGACAAGCACTTGACTGACCAAGGTGTGAGGAGTTAATGGCACATGGACTGTTGTGAACTAGACTGCTATGAGTTGCAGTTGCAGGAACTGAACATGCAATATCTCAGGCTGTTCCCCCTGTCTTATGTCCATAAGAAAGTGGAAATATGAGACACTATATGGGCAACCTGGGGCTGGGATAATTTGAATCAAAGAAAGGGGAGAGTTAAATCCCCAAGTTAATGGGAGAATCAATTAAAGAAAAGTGTCGGAGAAAGCTGACCATGATTACCAAGGTACACTGAGAAAATTCAATGTAAAGGAAAGAATGGACTGATGAACACCACTTACTTCCACTGTTATGCTACCATGGCTGACATAACTATATTCCTGAGGCTTTTCAAATGAATACAGTCCTCACCAGTCCAATAACATATCTGAAATATGCTTTCAGCTAAGAAAATGCAAATAATAAAATTTTACACATGAAAAATACACTCCAGGGAGGTTCTTTCCTTGCATCTTGCTAATTCTGGGCTCTCAGCGGATCTTTCCTTGAGAAAAGACTGAGGGGCAAATTAGAAGAGGTGTGCAGTGCAGAGAGGGCATCATCATCCTACTGAACGTCACAAAAGGGTCTATCCCAGAAACGGTGGTGCATTGGTCTAGAGAGGAATAAGTATGTTAAGACTAAAAAGAAAGAGAACAAGAAAAGAAGAACAGAGAACACCTATAAGATGATGGAAACCATTATTAAATCAGAATTTCTTTAGTTGGCCTATTATTCAGAGCAAGAGATAGCTGTGTTCAGTAGTAATGCTTAATGTATAAATTCCTTACTTTTACTCAGATACCTTAAGACTAGGCAAATAAGCTCATCAGAACAGCTATGGCCAAAGATTTTCTGAGAATTGTATAGGATGTCCTAGGCAATATTCCGTACAATATTTTTTACCTGAAATACCCTCTATGCACACAGCTATTCACCTTCCAGCACATTATAGTGTGTCCTTTTGTCCTCTTCTACACTGGCAGAAAAATCCAACCTGCCCTCAGATTTTACTAGTACAGGATACACTCTTTGGATGCTCCCTGCTGCTGAATCAGACCCAAACAAGGATTTCAGTATTTTTGTTCTGTAAGTATAAGTCCTGTCATTTTTTACTGAGAATCATAAACCCTTTAGACAACATCTATTGGTCTTTGGTAAAGGCTCAGGGGAATCAGATGAACAAGATACATAGAAATTGATAGCCAGGGCTCCTTTGGAGAAACCATGACAACCCCAATGCAAGTTGGTCTGTAAATACATTGACCACACTGGTGAGTAGTATATTGGGCTGTAGAACCGTTTTTGAACTACCTGTATGTGGGGTTTATTTCAAGAGAATCTGCATTTCAAGGAAATCATTCAATGGTTCCTATAAACAGACACCTGCATTTAAGTAAAGATAACGTCCTTACAAACCCCTGCTATCACAAAAGGATTGTCATCCAATGTGTGCATTCAGCACTGTGGGTAGGTATCCTGCACTCCTTTCTATTACTTAAAGTCCTTATGTTGTGTGGGACTTGGCACTTCATGCACACTGGGGCATACACAGAATTACAATCACTCTGTATCTGTACAACAAACTTTGAAAATGTATAATTCCTCTCTTACTGTGCCACAGCCCTTGCCTCTTCAAAGTGGTTGGTTTCACTTTAAAATATAGTGATTTTGTTATAAATTAAGTCACACTCTGTACCATGATGTTAGCTAGGCCAGAGCATTTCTAACAAAAGTTAAGATCTTCCAAAATTTTGTTTTAAATCTGTAGACTACTAAACATGCAAGCAGAGCAAGCAATTCTAGCTACAGATTTTAAATTAAAGGACAAGTGAGATTTCAATTCAGAAAATTTGGAAAACTGGTCTCACTTGAAAAAGGTAAAAAAGGGTCCCTAGACAGTATATTAGTCTTTGCTGTTGGAGGTTGGTCAGGAATTTAAGGGAATGATATGATTGGCCTCAATCCCACTATCTGAGATAGAGTGATAGAGGGATCAAAGAAACAGAGCTGCCATCTACCCCTTGTTTTCCCTGCCAGGCCAGGAAAGTGTGATATCAGAACAAACCAAAAATTGTTCTTCTCAACATGACAAGTTTCCTAAAAACAGGATATGCAACAGTGTGCCCAAGGGGAAAGAGATAGAAGAGGGATGCCTAGTCTAGCAGAGAATGTTTTCTGAGAATAACATCTTCCCTCTGTTAACACCATCAATTGCCTATTCGTATCCCTATCTTTTCCCTAGTCCCCCTGGTAGACCAGATAAGCTTACACCAAGGTAACCCTTTTTCTTCTGTTCCCTAGAAAGCCTGTTCCTTACTACTTCCTGGGTACCTTGTTATTTAACCAAGTTATAAGTCCTACAAGTCTGCATGGAGGGAAGGTCCTTTCAGTAGTTAAAAGGTAAAGGAGAAAGAAGGTTCACTGTGTATGCAAGGGCACCCCTTCTTTCGGTGCTGGAGGTGTGACTTGATATTGCTGCAGACATTTTCAAATTATTTTGTGGCACTGAGGCTCTTCTGACTTACCAGTGCTACATGAATGTTGACTATCTTTCTTGGCAGTTGCTGTACTGTACTCTTTCACTAGCTTTAAAAAGAACTCAAGTTCTACTTAAGATGTGCTTTTCTTAGATTCGTATAGATAAAAAAATATCTAGCTAAGGTTTTTATTGAAAAAAGTGTCCTGATAAGATTTTTATTTAAAAAAAAAAAAATCTTTTCAAGATTTGGGCTGATAATAATTATGCGCTCATTAATTGGATTAATTTCCTGGATGATCAAAGCATGATAGGTACTTTATAACGCAGTTACAGAATGGCGCCTCTTAATAGCCGCATGATGTAGTAGGCTTTCTTAAATCTGGTTCTGTTGGCATAGAGAAGGAAAGGAGGCCAGCAAAGACCAGATAGGAAGTATACTGTTTTCCAGAGCTGTTCTGATCCAGAAGCTGGTACATGGGTTAATAGGAAAGATGGGAGAAGGTATCAGTGACAACTAACAGGAGACTGAGGAGGGAGCCCCTTCTACAGTGGGCACACTCACCTGTTGTAATTGCTCATTCTCAGGGTCCTTAAGAAAGCTACAATTTGGAAAGAGAAATAGTGGTATTTGGAAATTAGGCTATCTCACTTCCATGCAACATGTCAACACCCATCATTGGCAATAAATGTTCTGTCTGTATTGCAGAGCACAGTACCACTGCAAGTGCTGTGATGCTTACCAGTCTATCGGACCACAATCTTGGCATCCTGAGCAGTTCCAGGAACAAAAAAAGAATGGTGACAGCGGGAATGGCAGCCTGGGTGACTGGATCAATCTACAGGGCCTCAGCTGGATTGTTAAACATGAAACATATTGTCTGCCAAGCACATCTTACTGAACAAAAAGTCACTTTTTGTTCTTTTAGTGGAATCCACCTGCCCATTGGCATCTCATAGGCATCAATCTGTGATGGTATTCCCAGCATGAAATCCTGTCAGAATTGCTGTAACAAGGCAAAATAGTCACACCAATATGAGAGTTTCACCCTTCCCTTTTCTGCTCTTATAAGACACTCCTGAACCTTGATCCTGTGCAGTCACTCTCCCAGGCATTGCTATAGTCAGTGCTGTTGACAAGACGAAGTATCTCAGGGACAGGCGTGATCCACAGCCTACTTGGGATGCTGCATGGTGGAGCATGTGAGGTACCTTTGATAGACACCCTGGACATGGAAAGAGGCTGGGCCTGTCTGCGCTAGCACAGAGAGCTATCATCCCATTGCCTTGACTTCAGGCTAGAAAAAGGTATTTCAATAAACAGATTGGACATTTGGGGTTAGCAGCAAAGCCATGTGGGAAAGCATCATGTCAGACAGCAATGTGCTACAGTGAAACTTCTTTGGAAGAAAAATTAATTCCTGTTTCTGCAACAATGAAAATTCCCAGAAATGCTGACAATGACATCCTCATAAAGGATGGGGTCTTATAGATGTGGATCTTCTGATAATGATGTAAGCTGGTTTGTACTGGTAGGAATTGCCCATACAGACAAAATATTGATGTCACAAAACGTGTGTAAAAAGGAAGATGGGGGGAAGCAGTCATATTGCAAGATGCATCTCAATTTTAAACCAAAACAAATGTGTTTGAACAGTTTTCCTAGTCTGTCAAGGAGTTTCAGACCCTAAAGGTATTTAAGCCTGTTCCCTTTCTCCTTAGGTACAATCACTAATCTCTCTCACTACTTTTTTTTTTTTCAAAGATGCAACCTACTTACCTACCACATAAAATGCAGAAACTCATATTATCATGGTTCAGCTTTAGAGATTTACATTAGAATCAGTGAACCTTATTTTAGCACAATATATATGGTGAGCAATACAGTGAGAGAAGACTGGGTTTATTCCCCAGATAAGTAATTTATTTCTTTCCTCAAAGAAAAATCCAATAACCTGAGATCAGATGCATATTGAAGCTCTGGTGGAAGAAAAAAAAAAGACCAAACCAGACTTAGGTTGGATTAACGTGTTCAAATTGGACACTCACAATCTGTATTCTCTGCAGAGCTGACTCCGTACATATTGCTTACTGTACACCACATATGAAAATGGCTTAAGCATTTTCCTTGAAGAGGTACGTGGCCTGAACTTATTTACCTAGCAAATAATTTATGAAACCTTGTATTTCTTTTCATGTCAAAGTTTTATTGTCATATTGTTTAATGCATTTGTCAACTATGATTTTCAGAGATTCGGGTCGTGAAACGGATGTAAATATCACCAGAAAGTCTGCATATGTTCAAACCTCTCAATAAACAGTTTAGGAAACTGGAAGGTATTACAGACTTACTCTTTTTTTCTTTTTAATCAATAGCATCTAAAGATTATTATAATCATTTTCTTGCAAGAAGATCAAGAAGGAGATTTTAAATGGTCAAAATGGCATTTCTAACTGGTCTTTTTTTTCTCTGCCGACCATCTGCTAAAATTTGGAATTATTCCGTTTTTCACTCTTTGGGCAAAATGCAGAAATGGAAAAACTCATGTTAGTAGCCAGAAGACAGAGGCACTATTACTATATTTTTCAGCCAGTTCTGTATCCATGTTTCCAAGTTCCATGATGAACAGCAGCCTTCCCATGCCCATGGCATCCATCCTCTGTTCTGCCACCACAGGGCACCTCAGGGTTTTTTGGGGTCTGACCCAAACTGAATACTCTGTGGCAAGGGCTCTCTATGACTCAACTAAGCTTCAAACCCAAATATCAAGTCTGGGTTTCACAATCACAAGATTGTCTCTTATCTCTCAAACTGGTGCATTATTCAAACTTGAGATTTATCTATTGCCCTGATTTAATTTAGTATATTTGGGTGTAAAAAAGAGAAAACTTTTATCTTTATCTTTTATATAATATCTTTGGCAAAACATATGAACCATTCATTGGTGCTATACTAAGAGCATTCTGTAATTATAAGACCAGCATTAGGGTACATATTAACAGAATTAACATGGGAGCACAGTCCTCTGGCAATGGCCAAGACCTCCACTCTACTAAAGTGATAACAAAAAGATGTCCCTTATGTCAAATTATCTACAATGTCACATAGAGATAAGAGACAACAAACTGATGTGCAGCTGACTAGAGACTGTAGAGATAATACAGTCTTATGTGGTCTGTACAATATGCAGTGACCTCAGCACCTTAACCACTGCTGAATTTCTTGTAGAAGGGAGGCCAATCACAGGCCTTGGAACAGAGGGCATGGGAGGGAGGTCACCTACCTAGAGGTACAGCAGTGAGGTCTGCATCACACAAGGTCTGCATCTGAATTTAACCTTCAGAAAAATGGTTTCTTAGACAATAGCTGCCCCAGGAGTAGCCCTACGGTGCTTTTCCCAGAGTGCCATGACAGAGATGTTATCCTTAAATGTAAACTCTCCCACCTCTGCTCCCGCTGGGGACTGGGCAAATGGCTCCTGTGGGCAGCAGCAGTTTGAAGACCACATGCCTTCAGCAGAACATAATCTTAAATGACTTCTCTTTTTCTTTTTTTTCTTTCAGTGTTGAAAGACACTTCCTATCCAAGGGAATGCACATGTAAAGAGATGCATGCTGGAACCAAACTGCAGGTGTTTTATTGAGGGCACCGTCTCGGTTGGGTTGGCACTAGTTACAGTTTCACCCCTTTGCTCAGTGGTTTTATTTATAAATAACATTATCCTGGAGGGGAGAGAGCAGAGAATATCAGCACATATGGTATGTCAAATCCCCTACTGCTTGGAGACCCCTGAAATGCTTAGGTACAACAGGGCATGCTTAGGGCTCTGAAAATCTTGCCTTTTGTCATTTTAAGTCAGGCCCTTCACATTATTTTAATGGAGTTGTTTTGAATTTAATTATGCATCTGTTGTATAATACACTTACAATAAATACCTCTAGTTATTGCTCCTTAAAATCCCTTTCTTTCCAATATTGACTGCTCTAATTTACTTTTATGCAAACAGCCTAGTCAGATTTAATAAAATGTCTTAGTAGCATGTTTAATGACATCATTCTCCCTAGGGACAGTTGGGAAAATGACCTTCCATTTTACGAAAGAAGAGGATTAATTTTTATTGTCTGCCCCAGTTAATGCGTGTTTAGACATAAAGGACCGATCAATATGACAGAGAGTATAGTGATTTTACTCACAGTAGTTTCTAAATGGACATTTCTTACTAATCCATTTTTATAAATCACTTTAAAGGTCTTATTGATCTTTAATTGGGAGTTACACCTAATCACTCGAGTGCAACGCATGGCTAGTTCGAAACATTTTAACCCTTTCCACACAACCCTTTAAAATTTGTATCATGAGAACTTTTGCCCTCTCTCCCCTTCAATACATATTATGTAGCATCCTTAACTCCCAAACACATCTTACCCAGACCATCACACATCAGAAGAACAATATGCTAGGGAAGCTATTATATCAGAAACCATAGAGACAGTACTGCATGTGTGTGTCAAAAATATGCCCACATACTACTAGAGGGGGGAAAAGCATATTTCTTTAGACTTTTAAAACACAAATCCCCACAGCAAATACATACAATGGAAAATGGGGAGCTACTATTAGACAGATTTCCTTTCCAGCTCTGACTTCACCAAGCTTATAATCATAAATGTTAACTATTCCTTGTACCTTGGGCTGTGTCAGTAGAAGCATGGCCAGCACGTCAAGGGAGGTGATTCTCACCCCCTACTCCACTCTTATGAGACCTCACCTGGAGTTCTGCATCCAGGTCTGGGGCCCCCAACATAAGAAGGATATCAACCAGTTGGAGCAACTCCAGAGGAGGCCACGAAGATGATCGGAGGGCTGGAGCACCTCTGCTATGGGGACAGGCTGAGAGAGTTGGGCTTGTTCAGCCTGGAGAAGAGAAGGCTCCGGGGAGACCTTATAGCACCTTCCAGTACCTGAAGGGGCTACAAGGAAGCTGGGGGGGAGCTTTTTACAAGGGTCTGTGGTGACAGACAAGGGGTAACAACTTTAAATTGAAAGTGGGGAGGTTTCGATTGGACATCAGGAAGAAAGTTCTTCATGAAGAGGGTGGTGAGGCACTGGAACAGGTTGCCCAGAGAAGCTGTGGATGCCCCATCCCTGGCAGTGTTCAAGGCCAGGCTGGATGTGGCTTTGAGCAACCTGGTCTAGTGGAAGGTGTCCCTGCCCATGGCAGGGGAGTTGGAACTGGATGATCTTTAAGGTCCCTTCCAACCCAAACCATTGTATGATTCTGTGATTAAAGATCAAGTCATGCTGTAAAAGTGTTTGAACAAGCACACAAACACATGTTTGGACAAACATATTGCCTTGTGGAGAAAGTTCAGTGAAATTCAGAAACTTGTAAGTGGATCTTGGAATTTTGTATTGTTCAGAATACCGTAGTCAGAATGCACTACAGTTCTACGAATTAACATAACTCACTGTTGTGTGATACAGGCATGTCTCCATGTGTTTGTGGATGTATGTACGTAGGACATACATACATGTACCCTAGTATATGATATTATAAACATACATCAATATGTGCACAATAAAAAAATTATCTTAACACATACATAATTTTTTTAAAATTTTATTTTACATTCTTTTGGAAGTTTTGAAAAAAAGCTGAATCCCAAGATTTTATTCCCTTCTCACTGTAATATTCTTTTGAACTGAACAGTACCTCATGATTTATAGAAATGTACTAGTGTAATTATATGATAATATTTATACTCATAGACCAGAAAATAGTCTTCATCTATTTTTACCATCTAGTATTTTGTGAATGATTTTCAAAAGAACCCTTACAGTTGTGGAGCAGACAGCACTGGATTGGAACCTATTTTATGACTTATTTAGTTACACAAATGGAAAACATTATCATAAAATGTTAAACTTCCGTGGTTACTGCATTCATATAGATTTCTTGATAATGGCTGAATTAATTTTAAAAATATTTAAGAAAACGTCCTCCTTGACTGAGACATTCCAAGCCAAGGAAACCCACAAATGCAGTACTTTGCAATCACAATGTTTACATTATTATGACATCAGTAATATGAGCCTTTTTCTAAGACACTAAAACACAAACTTGAGAGAGAGAGAGAGAGAGAGAGAGGGAGAGGGTTAGTAAGAAAGGAATTTGGAAATAAGTATTAAGTCCACTGGATAAATTTAATCTGCTTAATTGCTACTATTTCTGAGTTTCCATCGTGGTCTTCTACTGGATTTTCTCTTCATCAAGGATCACTGTATCAGAACAAAGACTAACAGAGCACACTTGCCTAGGGCTTTTGTCTGTAACTGGAGAAACCTGGAACTACATTGTTCTCTTAACAAGTTCAAAGACCTTTCTGCTGAAAGGCTAATGGATACATCTGGGCAAAATCCGGTAATGGTAAAGATGGCTTTTAATATTTCAACACTGCCTCTAAACAAATAATTGTTTACTATAATCTGCTATAATTTCAGGTAAGAATAATCATTTCCCAGTTAAAAAGTAGATAGTGCCATAAACTTCTATGAGCAAGTAAAAGAAAATTCCAATCTTTTTTTTTTTTTGTTTTCTCATTGATAAGTTTATTTTGGTTTTTTCCTTTCTTTGAAAGAAGATTGGGCAGGAAAAAAAAAAAAAGAGGAAGGCTATTTAGGTACAACTCTGGAAACCTACTGGAAAGCTTCTGCCCTGGAGCATCACATGTGCCTCTTTTATCACAAAAAAAAAAAAAAAAAAAAAAAACCCTAGATGCTAAATTGCACTTGTAAAGCTGAAGCTGAAAGAGTGAAAGACACACCATCAGTTTGAAAACTGGAGAAGATTATGTGATAGTTTTTAGCTATGATTCTGATCGTCATTAGGTGTATCTATTTTTGAACATATTAGCTAAGAGAATTTAAGAGTATTTTTGATGAGTTAAATGGAAGAGCTTCAAATGTACCTGATCGTGCATGAGAGAACAAAATGTCTCATTTCTAAGTGTAACAAAAATTTCACCCTTTTGCAGAAGACAAGCCCAAATCTGTACACTTAAGACTGGCAAAACATGAGTAGGAATTAAGTTGCATGTGAGTTGCAAATATTCCTAGAGCTGGCTACATACACAGGGGTGAGGATTTCCCATCTAGAAAGTGGACTAATTTAGAAACAACTTCAGAATACCCAGGATGCTTAGTGGTCTACTCCCATTTGAGCAGCCAGTAATTTTGTGAAAAAGAAAGGACTAAAATAACTGATAATTTACACAAGACCAGGAGTCATTAGGATTTTACCTTCAGCACAGTGAAGATTTCACATCTACGGAAAGCATGGCCAGCACTCTGCTGAAACATAAACAGCAGCAACTTCTGCTGGGTTGGGGAAGGGGGAGGTGCAGAGCTCGGATCAGATCCTTAGATTAAATTATGGGGTCACATATTGTATGCAAGAGAAGAAAATGGAGTGCAAATGCTTGTCCAAAACTTTAACCAAATCTAAACACTTGAAAGTGGGCTGAAACATGAACTGAAGCTTCCTATATTATCAGAATCAGCTATTTCTTTTACTGTTTGTGGTTATGAGGAGAATATTGATATGACTAGTGACTAGCAGGTGGGTTTTGCTTCTCTTGGACTCTAACTTGTAAATAACTGAACAGGAACATGATGCTGCAAGGTTTCTTTCATTAGTATAATAACAGAATGGGAGTAGTAACTGGTTTGTAAGACAAGCATTAAATAATGAAATCTAAAGTGGAAATGCATGTGGCAGCACACTTGGACTCTGAAGAAACTCAAGGTCATGCCCCAGGCTGTCTTGCCCTTTGTCAGAATATCTTTTCAGTTAAGGTAACTTGAGAAATAGTCTCTTTTAAATCTTAGTAAAAGGAGGCAATACTGTCACAATGACAAATCGATGTCATGGTCTTATTTATTCAGCTTTTCTTTCTGGTTACCTATAGTTTCTGATTGCAACTTTCCTGCAGGAATCAAGCCAATCTGGAAATTTTCTCCAAAGGTTACATACAGATCTGCCTTATTCCTCAACAGAAACAATCAGTAACTCAAAGGAATGAACCAATATTTGTTTATACACCAAAGGAAAATATAACATCTGGGGTAAAAGAAGGAGAAGAGGCAATGAAGATAGAAAGAGAAAGAGAGCAAGCGAAAGAGCAAAAGAGCGAAAAAGAGGAAGAGGGAGAGAAAGAGAGAAAGAGAGAAAGAGGGGAATAGGGA